>NW_025047683.1:4667449-4684949 GCF_018831695.1 Puntigrus tetrazona | reverse complement strand
TGCGCCTGGATGTTTGGACTTAGGTTTTGAAGCAAAAAAAATTTCCTCCAGGAGGCGGCGAGTCGAGTGGGAAAGCGTCGAAGTCGCACTTAACCCGGCTGAGATCGGCTGAAATATGCGCCTGGATGTTTGGACTTAGGTTTTGAGCAAAAAAAAAAATTTCCTCCAGGGAGGCGGGTCGAGTGGGAAAGCGTCCGGAAGCGCGCAGTGGGAAAGCTTAACCCGGCGAGATCGGCTGAAATATGCGCCTGGATGTTTGGACTTAGGTTTTGAGCGAAAAAATTTCCTCCAGGAGGCGGGTCGAGTGGGAAAGCGTCGAGAAGTCGCACTTAACCCGGCGAGATCGGCTGAAATATGCGCCTGGATGTTTGGACTTAGGTTTTGAGCGAAAAAATTTCCTCCAGGAGGCGGGTCGAGTGGGAAAGCGTCGAGAAGCGCACTTAACCCGGCCGAGATCGGGCTGAAATATGCGCCTGGATGTTTGGACTTAGGTTTTGAGCGAAAAAAAATTTCCTCCAGGAGGCGGGTCGAGTGGGAAAGCGTCGAGAAGTCGCACTTAACCCGGCTGAGATCGGCTGAAATATGCGCCTGGATGTTTGGACTTAGGTTTTGAGCGAAAAAATTTCCTCCAGGAGGCGGGGTCGAGTGGGAAAGCGTCGAGAAGTCGCACTTAACCCGGCTGAGATCGGCTGAAATATGCGCCTGGATGATTTTCGTTTGAAAATTGCACTAAGTCAACCCGGAGAAAGGTCCGACTTCCATACCCTCCGAGGCTCGAGTCAGGCCGACCGAGAGGCCTCTTCCGGGCACGATTCAAATTTCACCGCGACCCGGAGGTGGCCGTTTACCAGAACAACTTTTACATCAACTTTAATTTTTTTTTTTTTTTTTTTTTTTTTTTTTTCTCTAAAAACTCTGAAATTCGTGCCCTGCGTCGCGTCGCTGCTGCTAACAGAGGCGAGTCTGTGAGCGCAGGCCTTTGTAGAAAACATTCATCAGGGCCTTTAATAAATAAAATCATACCCAAATCTGTGTTATTGTGTGGGGTTAGTCTGTGGCGCAGGCCTTATGGAAAACATTCATCGAGGGCCTTTATTAAATAAAATCATGCCCAATAAAGAGTTAATGGGTCGGGTTAGTCTGTGGCGCAGGCCTTATAGAAAAACATTTTCCAGGGCCTTTATTAAATAAAATCACGCCCAATAAAGAGTTACTGTGTCGGGTTAGTCTGTGAGGCAGGCCTTAAAGAAAACTGTCATCAGGGCCTTTATTAAATAAAATCATGCCCATAAGAGTGTTATTATGCAGAGGTTAGTCTGTGGCGCAGGCCTTAAAGAAAACATTTATCCAGGGCCTTTATTAAATAAAATCATGCCCAATAAAGCGTTACTGTGTCGGGTTAGTCTGTGGCGCAGGCCTTATAGAAAACATTTTTCCAGGGCCTTTATTAAATAAAATCATGCCCAATAAAGCGTTACTGTGTCGGGTTAGTCTGTGGCGCAGGCCTTATAGAAAACATTTTCCAGGGCCTTTATTAAGTAAAATCATGCCCAACAAAGAGTTACTGTGTCGGGTTAGTCTGTGGCGCAGGCCTTAAAGAAAACTGTCATCAGGGCCTTTATTAAATAAAATCATGCCCATAAGAGTGTTATTATTAGCAGAGGTTAGTCAGTGAGCGCAGTGCTTATAGAAAACATTTTCCAGGGCCTTTATTAAATAAAATCACGCCCAATAAAGCGTTACTGTGTCGGGTTAGTCTGTGGCGCAGGCCTTATAGAAAAACATTTTCCAGGGCCTTTATTAAATAAAATCACGCCCAATAAAGAGTTACTGTGTCGGGTTAGTCTGTGAGGTAGGCCTTAAAGAAAACTGTCATCAGGGCCTTAATTAAATAAAATCATGCCCATAAGAGTGTTATTATAGCAGGGGTTAGTCAGTGGCGCAGGCCTTATAGAAAACATTCATCGAGGGCCTTTATTAAATAAAATCATGCCCAATAAAGAGTTACTGTGTCGGGGTCAGTCTGTGGCGCAGGCCTTATAGAAAACATTTTCCAGGGCCTTTATTAAATAAAATCACGCCCAATAAAGAGTTACTGTGTCGGGTTAGTCTGTGGCGCAGGCCTTATAGAAAAACATTCATCGAGGGCCTTTATTAAATAAAATCACGCCCAATAAAGCGTTACTGTGTCGGGTTAGTCTGTGGCGCAGGCCTTATAGAAAAACATTTTCCAGGGCCTTTATTAAATAAAATCACGCCCAATAAAGAGTTACTGTGTGTCGGGTTAGTCTGTGAGGTAGGCCTTAAAGAAAACTGTCATCAGGGCCTTAATTAAATAAAATCATGCCCATAAGAGTGTTATTATATGAGGGGTTAGTCAGTGGCGCAGGCCTTATAGAAAACATTCATCGAGGGCCTTTATTAAATAAAATCATGCCCAATAAAGAGTTACTGTGTGGGGGTCAGTCTGTGGCGCAGGCCTTATAGAAAACATTTTCCAGGGCCTTTATTAAATAAAATCACGCCCAATAAAGAGTTACTGTGTCGGGTTAGTCTGTGAGGCAGGCCTTATACAAAACATTCATCGAGGGCCTTTATTAAATAAAATCATGCCCAATGAAGAGTTACTGTGTCGGGGTTAGTCTGTGGCGCAGGCCTTATAGAAAACATTCATCAGGGCCTTTATTAAATACAATCATGCCCAATAAAGCGTTAATGTGTCGGGTTAGTCTGTGGCGCAGGCCTTAAAGAAAACTGTCATCAGGGCCTTTATTAAATAAAATCATGCCCAATGAAGCGTTACTGTGTCGGGTTAGTCTGTGGCGCAGGCCTTATAGAAACCATTTTTCCAGGGCCTTTATTAAATAAAATCATGCCCAATAAAGCGTTACTGTGTCGGGTTAGTCTGTGGCGCAGGCCTTATAGAAAACATTTTCCAGGGCCTTTATTAAGTAAAATCATGCCCAACAAAGAGTTACTGTGTCGGGTTAGTCTGTGGCGCAGGCCTTATAGAAAACATTGTTCCAGGGCCTTTATTAAATAAAATCATGCCCAATGAAGCGTTACTGTGTCGGGTTAGTCTGTGGCGCAGGCCTTATAGAAAACATTTTTCCAGGGCCTTTATTAAATAAAATCATGCCCAATAAAGCGTTACTGTGTCGGGTTAGTCTGTGGCGCAGGCCTTATAGAAAACATTTTCCAGGGCCTTTATTAAGTAAAATCATGCCCAACAAAAAGTTACTGTGTCGGGTTAGTCTGTGGCGCAGGCCTTATAGAAAACATTGTTCCAGGGCCTTTATTAAATAAAATCATGCCCAATGAAGCGTTACTGTGTCGGGTTAGTCTGTGGCGCAGGCCTTATAGAAAACATTCAATCAGGGCCTTTATTAAATAAAAACATGCCCAAATAAGTGCTATTGTGATGGGGTTAGTCTGTGACCCCAGGCCCTGTGTAAAACTGTCACCCAGGGCCTTTATAGAGTAAAATCATGCCCAATAAGGTTAGGGTTAGGGTTAGGGTTAGGGTTAGGGTTAGGGTTAGGGTTAGGGCTAGGGTTAGGGTTAGGGTTAGGGTTTGGGTTAGGGTTTAGGGTTAGGGCTAGGGTTAGGGTTAGGGTTAGGGTTAGGGCTAGGGTTAGGGTTAGGGTTAGGGTTAGGGTTAGGGTTAGGGTTAGGGTTAGGGTTAGGGTTAGGGTTAGGGTTAGGGTTAGGGCTAGGGTTAGGGTTAGGGTTAGGGTTAGGGTTAGGGTTAGTCTGTGGCGGGCCTTATAGAAAACATTCATCAGGGCCTTTATTAAATAAAATCATGCCCAAATAAGTGTTATTGTGATGGGGTTAGTCTGTGAGCGCAGGCCTTATAGAAAACATTCATCCAGGGTCTCTATTAAATAAAATCATGCCCAATAAGGTGTTACTGTGTAGGGTTAGTCTGTGAGCGCAGGCCCTTTGTAAAACATTCATCAGGGCCTTTATTAAATAATATCATGCCCAAATAAGTGTTATTGTGATGGGGTTAGTCTGTGAGCGCAGGCCTTATAGAAAACATTCATCCAGGGCCTTTATTAAATAAAATCATGCCCAAATAAGTGTTATTGTGATAGGGTTAGTCTGTGGCGCAGGCCTTATAGAAAACATTCATCCAGGGCCTTTATAGAATAAAATCATGCCCAAATAAGTGTTATTGTGATGGGGTTAGTCTGTGAGTGCAGGCCTTATAGAAAACATTCCTCCAGGGCCTTTATTAAATAAAATCATGCCCAATAAGGCGCTACTGTGTCGGGTTAGTCTGTGGCGCAGGCCTTTGTAGAAAACATTCATCAGGGCCTTTTTAAATAAAATCATGCCCAAATAAGTGTTATTGTGATGGGGTTAGTCTGTGAGCGCAGGCCTTATAGAAAACATTCATCCAGGGCCTTTATAGAATAAAATCATGCCCACATAAGTGTTATTGTGATGGGGTTAGTCTGTGAGCGCAGGCCTTATAGAAAACATTCATCCAGGGCCTTTATAGAAAAAAATTATGCCCAATAAGGTGTTAGTGTGTAGGGTTAGTCTGTGGCGCAGGCCCTTTGTAAAACATTCATCCAGGGCGAGAATGAAATAAAGCGATGCCCATTAAAGTGTTACTGCGTTGGGGTTAATGTGAGCCCAGGCCCTTTGGAAAATTGAAATCCAGACACGGGGTTCGTAAATGTGTGTGTCGAGAAGTCGCTCTTAACCCGGCCTTGATCGGCTGTAGCAGCGCCTGGATGTCTGGGCGTAGGTTTTGAGCGGCAAAAAATCCTCCAGGGTGGAGGGTCGAGTGGGAAAGCGTCCGAGTCGCACTTAACCCGGCGAGATCGGCTGAAATATGCGCCTGGATGTTTGGACTTAGGTTTTGAAGCAAAAAAATCCTCCAGGGTGGCGAAGTCGAGTGGGAAAGCGTCGGGAAGTCGCACTTAACCCGGCCGAGATCGTCTGAAATATGCGCCTGGATGTCTGGACTTAGGTTTTGAGCGGCAAAAAATACCTCCAGGGTGGAGGGTCGAGTGGGAAAGCGTCCGAGAAGTCGCGCTTAACCCGGCCGAGATCGGCTGAAATATGCGCCTGGATGTCTGGACTTAGGTTTTGAAAGCAAAAAAATCCTCCAGGGTGGCGGAAGTCGAGTGGGAAAGCGTCCGGGAAGTCGCACTTAACCCGGCGAGATCGTCTGAAATATGCGCCTGGATGTTTGGACTTAGGTTTTGAAAGCAAAAAAATCCTCCAGGGTGGCGGGAAGTCGAGTGGGAAAGCGTCGGGAAGTCGCACTTAACCCGGCCGAGATCGTCTGAAATATGCGCCTGGATGTCTGGACTTAGGTTTTGAGCGGCAAAAAATACCTCCAGGGTGGAGGGTCGAGTGGGAAAGCGTCCGAGAAGTCGCACTTAACCCGGCGAGATCGGCTGAAATATGCGCCTGGATGTTTGGACTTAGGTTTTGAAAGCAAAAAAATCCTCCAGGGTGGGCGAAGTCGAGTGGGAAAGCGTCGGGAAGTCGCACTTAACCCGGCGAGATCGTCTGAAATATGCGCCTGGATGTTTGGACTTAGGTTTTGAAAGCAAAAAATTTCCTCCAGGGTGGCGAAGTCGAGTGGGAAAGCGTCCGGGAAGTCGCACTTAACCCGGCGAGATCGTCTGAAATATGCGCCTGGATGTTTGGACTTAGGTTTTGAAAGCAAAAAATTTCCTCCAGGGTGGCGAAGTCGAGTGGGAAAGCGTCCGGGAAGTCGCTTAACCCGGCGAGATCGTCTGAAATATGCGCCTGGATGTTTGGACTTAGGTTTTGAGCGAAAAAAAATTTCCTCCAGGAGACCCGGGTCGAGTGGGAAAGCGTCGAAGTCGCACTTAACCCGGCGAGATCGGCTGGATGAAGCGCCTGGATGTCTGGACTTAGGTTTTGAAAGCAAAAAAATTTCCTCCAGGGCGGCGCGAAGTCGAGTGGGAAAGCGTCCGGGAAAGCGCGCTTAACCGGACTCGATCGGTCGGATGAAGCGCCTGGATGTTTGGACTTAGGTTTTGAGCGCAAAAATTTCCTCCAGGGCGGCGAAGTCGAGTGGGAAAGCGTCCGGGAAGGCGCGCTTAACCGGACTCGATCGGTCGGATGAAGCGCCTGGATGTTTGGACTTAGGTTTTGAGCGCAAAAAATTTCCTCCAGGGCGGCGAAGTCGAGTGGGAAAGCGTCGGGAAGGCGCGCTTAACCGGACTCGATCGGTCGGATGAAGCGCCTGGATGTTTGGACTTAGGTTTTGAGCGCAAAAAAATTTCCTCCAGGGGCCGGCGAAGTCGAGTGGGAAAGCGTCGGGAAGCGCGCTTAAACCGGACTCGATCGGTCGGATGAAGCGCCTGGATGTTTGGACTTAGGTTTTGAGCAAAAAAATTTCCTCCAGGGCGGCGAAGTCGAGTGGGAAAGCGTCCGGGAAGGCGCACTTAACCGGACTCGATCGGTCGGATGAAGCGCCTGGATGTTTGGACTTAGGTTTTGAGCGAAAAAATTTCCTCCAGGGCGGCGAAGTCGAGTGGGAAAGCGTCCGAGAAGTCGCACTTAACCCGGCGAGATCGGCTGAAATATGCGCCTGGATGTTTGGACTTAGGTTTTGAGCGAAAAAAATTTCCTCCAGGAGGCGGGGTCGAGTGGGAAAGCGTCGAGAAGTCGCACTTAACCCGGCCGAGATCGGCTGAAATATGCGCCTGGATGTTTGGACTTAGGTTTTGAGCGAAAAAAATTTCCTCCAGGAGGCGGGGTCGAGTGGGAAAGCGTCGAGAAGTCGCACTTAACCCGGCTGAGATCGGCTGAAATATGCGCCTGGATGTTTGGACTTAGGTTTTGAGCGAAAAAATTTCCTCCAGGAGGCGGGGTCGAGTGGGAAAGCGTCGAGAAGTCGCGCTTAACCCGGCTGAGATCGGCTGAAATATGCGCCTGGATGATTTTCGTTTTGAAAATTGCACTAAGTCAACTTCGAGGAAAGGTCCGACTTCCATACCCTCCGAGGCTCGAGTCAGGCCGACCGAGAGGCCTCTTCCGGGCACGATTCAAATTTCACCGCGACCCGGAGGTGGCCGTTTACCCAGAACAACTTTTACATCAACTTTTTTTTTTTTTTTTTTTTTTTTTTTTTTCTCTAAAAACTCTGAAATTCGTGCCCTGCGCGTCGCTGCTAACAGGGCGAGTCTGTGGCGCAGGCCTTTGTAGAAAACATTCATCAGGGCCTTTAATAAATAAAATCATACCCAAATCTGTGTTATTGTGGTGGGGTTAGTCTGTGGCGCAGGCCTTATGGAAAACATTCATCGAGGGCCTTTATTAAATAAAATCATGCCCAATAAAGAGTTAATGGGTCGGGTTAGTCTGTGGCGCAGGCCTTATAGAAAAACATTTTCCAGGGCCTTTATTAAATAAAATCACGCCCAATAAAGAGTTACTGTGTCGGGTTAGTCTGTGAGGCAGGCCTTAAAGAAAACTGTCATCAGGGCCTTTATTAAATAAAATCATGCCCATAAGAGTGTTATTATAACAGAGGTTAGTCTGTGGCGCAGGCCTTAAAGAAAACATTTATCAGGGCCTTTATTAAATAAAATCATGCCCAATAAAGCGTTACTGTGTCGGGTTAGTCTGTGGCGCAGGCCTTATAGAAAACATTTTTCCAGGGCCTTTATTAAATAAAATCATGCCCAATAAAGCGTTACTGTGTCGGGTTAGTCTGTGGCGCAGGCCTTATAGAAAACATTTTCCAGGGCCTTTATTAAGTAAAATCATGCCCAACAAAGAGTTACTGTGTCGGGTTAGTCTGTGAGCGCAGGCCTTAAAGAAAACTGTCATCAGGGCCTTTATTAAATAAAATCATGCCCATAAGAGTGTTATTATGCAGGGGTTAGTCAGTGAGCGCAGTGCTTATAGAAAACATTTTCCAGGGCCTTTATTAAATAAAATCACGCCCAATAAAGCGTTACTGTGTCGGGTTAGTCTGTGGCGCAGGCCTTATAGAAAAACATTTTCCAGGGCCTTTATTAAATAAAATCACGCCCAATAAGAGTTACTGTGTCGGGTTAGTCTGTGAGGTAGGCCTTAAAGAAAACTGTCATCAGGGCCTTAATTAAATAAAATCATGCCCATAAGAGTGTTATTATAGAGGGGTTAGTCAGTGGCGCAGGCCTTATAGAAAACATTCATCGAGGGCCTTTATTAAATAAAATCATGCCCAATAAAGAGTTACTGTGTGGGGGTCAGTCTGTGGCGCAGGCCTTATAGAAAACATTTTCCAGGGCCTTTATTAAATAAAATCACGCCCAATAAAGAGTTACTGTGTCGGGTTAGTCTGTGGCGCAGGCCTTATAGAAAAACATTCATCGAGGGCCTTTATTAAATAAAATCACGCCCAATAAAGCGTTACTGTGTCGGGTTAGTCTGTGGCGCAGGCCTTATAGAAAAACATTTTCCAGGGCCTTTATTAAATAAAATCACGCCCAATAAAGAGTTACTGTGTCGGGTTAGTCTGTGAGGTAGGCCTTAAAGAAAACTGTCATCAGGGCCTTAATTAAATAAAATCATGCCCATAAGAGTGTTATTATGCAGGGGTTAGTCAGTGGCGCAGGCCTTATAGAAAACATTCATCGAGGGCCTTTATTAAATAAAATCATGCCCAATAAAGAGTTACTGTGTCGGGGGTCAGTCTGTGGCGCAGGCCTTATAGAAAACATTTTCCAGGGCCTTTATTAAATAAAATCACGCCCAATAAAGAGTTACTGTGTCGGGTTAGTCTGTGAGGCAGGCCTTATACAAAACATTCATCGAGGGCCTTTATTAAATAAAATCATGCCCAATGAAGAGTTACTGTGTCGGGGTTAGTCTGTGGCGCAGGCCTTATAGAAAACATTCATCAGGGCCTTTATTAAATACAATCATGCCCAATAAAGCGTTAATGTGTCGGGTTAGTCTGTGGCGCAGGCCTTAAAAAAACTGTCATCAGGGCCTTTATTAAATAAAATCATGCCCAATGAAGCGTTACTGTGTCGGGTTAGTCTGTGGCGCAGGCCTTATAAAACCATTTTTCCAGGGCCTTTATTAAATAAAATCATGCCCAATAAAGCGTTACTGTGTCGGGTTAGTCTGTGGCGCAGGCCTTATAGAAAACATTTTCCAGGGCCTTTATTAAGTAAAATCATGCCCAACAAAGAGTTACTGTGTCGGGTTAGTCTGTGGCGCAGGCCTTATAGAAAACATTGTTCCAGGGCCTTTATTAAATAAAATCATGCCCAATGAAGCGTTACTGTGTCGGGTTAGTCTGTGGCGCAGGCCTTATAGAAAACATTTTTCCAGGGCCTTTATTAAATAAAATCATGCCCAATAAAGCGTTACTGTGTCGGGTTAGTCTGTGGCGCAGGCCTTATAGAAAACATTTTCCAGGGCCTTTATTAAGTAAAATCATGCCCAACAAAGAGTTACTGTGTCGGGTTAGTCTGTGGCGCAGGCCTTATAGAAAACATTGTTCCAGGGCCTTTATTAAATAAAATCATGCCCAATGAAGCGTTACTGTGTCGGGTTAGTCTGTGGCGCAGGCCTTATAGAAAACATTCAATCAGGGCCTTTATTAAATAAAAACATGCCCAAATAAGTGCTATTGTGATGGGGTTAGTCTGTGACCCCAGGCCCTGTGTAAAACTGTCACCCAGGGCCTTTATAGAGTAAAATCATGCCCAATAAGGTTAGGGTTAGGGTTAGGGTTAGGGTTAGGGTTAGGGTTAGGGTTAGGGCTAGGGTTAGGGTTAGGGTTAGGGTTTGGGTTAGGGTTAGGGTTAGGGCTAGGGTTAGGGTTAGGGTTAGGGTTAGGGCTAGGGGTTAGGGTTAGGGTTAGGGTTAGGGTTAGGGTTAGGGTTAGGGTTAGGGTTAGGGTTAGGGTTAGGGTTAGGGCTAGGGTTAGGGTTAGGGTTAGGGTTAGGGTTAGGGTTAGGGTTAGTCTGTGGTGTGGGCCTTATAGAAAACATTCATCAGGGCCTTTATTAAATAAAATCATGCCCAAATAAGTGTTATTGTGATGGGGTTAGTCTGTGAGCGCAGGCCTTATAGAAAACATTCATCCAGGGTCTCTATTAAATAAAATCATGCCCAATAAGGTGTTACTGTGTAGGGTTAGTCTGTGAGCGCAGGCCCTTTGTAAAACATTCATCCAGGGCCTTTATTAAATAATATCATGCCCAAATAAGTGTTATTGTGATGGGGTTAGTCTGTGAGCGCAGGCCTTATAGAAAACATTCATCAGGGCCTTTATTAAATAAAATCATGCCCAAATAAGTGTTATTGTGATAGGGTTAGTCTGTGAGCGCAGGCCTTATAGAAAACATTCATCAGGGCCTTTATAGAATAAAATCATGCCCAAATAAGTGTTATTGTGATGGGGTTAGTCTGTGAGTGCAGGCCTTATAGAAAACATTCCTCCAGGGCCTTTATTAAATAAAATCATGCCCAATAAGGCGCTACTGTGTCGGGTTAGTCTGTGGCGCAGGCCTTTGTAGAAAACATTCATCAGGGCCTTTTTAAATAAAATCATGCCCAAATAAGTGTTATTGTGATGGGGTTAGTCTGTGAGCGCAGGCCTTATAGAAAACATTCATCCAGGGCCTTTATAGAATAAAATCATGCCCACATAAGTGTTATTGTGATGGGGTTAGTCTGTGAGCGCAGGCCTTATAGAAAACATTCATCCAGGGCCTTTATAGAAAAAAATTATGCCCAATAAGGTGTTAGTGTGTAGGGTTAGTCTGTGAGCGCAGGCCCTTTGTAAAACATTCATCCAGGGCGAGAATGAAATAAAACGATGCCCATTAAAGTGTTACTGCGTTGGGGTTAATGTGTGAGCCCAGGCCCTTTGGAAAATTGAAATCCAGACACGGGGGGTTCGTAAATGTGTGTGTCCGAGAAGTCGCTCTTAACCCGGCCTTGATCGGCTGTAACGAGCGCCTGGATGTCTGGACGTAGGTTTTGAGCGGCAAAAAATCCTCCAGGGTGGAGGGTCGAGTGGGAAAGCGTCCGAGAAGTCGCACTTAACCCGGCCGAGATCGGCTGAAATATGCGCCTGGATGTTTGGACTTAGGTTTTGAAAGCAAAAAAATCCTCCAGGGTGGCGAAGTCGAGTGGGAAAGCGTCGGGAAGTCGCACTTAACCCGGCCGAGATCGTCTGAAATATGCGCCTGGATGTCTGGACTTAGGTTTTGAGCGGCAAAAAATACCTCCAGGGTGGAGAAGTCGAGTGGGAAAGCGTCCGAGAAGTCGCACTTAACCCGGCGAGATCGGCTGAAATATGCGCCTGGATGTCTGGACTTAGGTTTTGAAAGCAAAAAAATCCTCCAGGGTGGCGAAGTCGAGTGGGAAAGCGTCCGGGAAGTCGCACTTAACCCGGCGAGATCGTCTGAAATATGCGCCTGGATGTTTGGACTTAGGTTTTGAAAGCAAAAAAATCCTCCAGGGTGGCGGGTCGAGTGGGAAAGCGTCCGGGAAGTCGCACTTAACCCGGCGAGATCGTCTGAAATATGCGCCTGGATGTCTGGACTTAGGTTTTGAGCGGCAAAAAATACCTCCAGGGTGGAGAGGGTCGAGTGGGAAAGCGTCCGAGAAGTCGCACTTAACCCGGCGAGATCGGCTGAAATATGCGCCTGGATGTTTGGACTTAGGTTTTGAAAGCAAAAAAATCCTCCAGGGTGGCGAAGTCGAGTGGGAAAGCGTCCGGGAAGTCGCACTTAACCCGGCCGAGATCGTCTGAAATATGCGCCTGGATGTTTGGACTTAGGTTTTGAAAGCAAAAAATTTCCTCCAGGGTGGCGGGAAGTCGAGTGGGAAAGCGTCGGGAAGTCGCACTTAACCGGCCGAGATCGTCTGAAATATGCGCCTGGATGTTTGGACTTAGGTTTTGAAAGCAAAAAATTTCCTCCAGGGTGGCGAAGTCGAGTGGGAAAGCGTCCGGGAAGTCGCACTTAACCCGGCGAGATCGTCTGAAATATGCGCCTGGATGTTTGGACTTAGGTTTTGAGCGAAAAAAATTTCCTCCAGGAGACCGGGGTCGAGTGGGAAGCGTCGAGAAGTCGCGCTTAACCCGGCGAGATCGGCTGGATGAAGCGCCTGGATGTCTGGACTTAGGTTTTGAAAGCAAAAAAATTTCCTCCAGGGCGGGCGAAGTCGAGTGGGAAAGCGTCGGGAAGGCGCGCTTAACCGGACTCGATCGGTCGGATGAAGCGCCTGGATGTTTGGACTTAGGTTTTGAGCGCAAAAAAAATTTCCTCCAGGGCGGCGAAGTCGAGTGGGAAAGCGTCCGGGAAGGCGCACTTAACCGGACTCGATCGGTCGGATGAAGCGCCTGGATGTTTGGACTTAGGTTTTGAGCATAAAAAAATTTCCTCCAGGGCGGCGAAGTCGAGTGGGAAAGCGTCCGGGAAGCGCGCTTAACCGGACTCGATCGGTCGGATGAAGCGCCTGGATGTTTGGACTTAGGTTTTGAGCGAAAAAATTTCCTCCAGGGCGGCGAAGTCGAGTGGGAAAGCGTCGGGAAGGCGCACTTAACCGGACTCGATCGGTCGGATGAAGCGCCTGGATGTTTGGACTTAGGTTTTGAGCGAAAAAAATTTCCTCCAGGGCGGGCGAAGTCGAGTGGGAAAGCGTCGGGAAGCGCGCATAACCGGACTCGATCGGTCGGATGAAGCGCCTGGATGTTTGGACTTAGGTTTTGAGCGAAAAAAATTTCCTCCAGGGCGGCGAAGTCGAGTGGGAAAGCGTCGGGAAGGCGCACTTAACCGGACTCGATCGGTCGGATGAAGCGCCTGGATGTTTGGACTTAGGTTTTGAGCGAAAAAAATTTCCTCCAGGGCGGCGAAGTCGAGTGGGAAAGCGTCGGGAAAGCGCGCTTAACCGGACTCGTCGGTCGGATGAAGCGCCTGGATGTTTGGACTTAGGTTTTGAGCGAAAAAAATTTCCTCCAGGGCGGGCGAAGTCGAGTGGGAAAGCGTCCGGGAAGGCGCACTTAACCGGACTCGATCGGTCGGATGAAGCGCCTGGATGATTTTCGTTTGAAAATTGCACTAAGTCAACCGGGAAAAGTCCGACTTCCATACCCTCCGAGGCTCGAGTCAGGCCGACCGAGAGGCCTCCTCCGGGCATGATTCAAATTTTCCCGCGACCCTGGAGGTGGCGTTTACACAGGAACAACTTTTACATGGGTACGATTTTGGTGAGCAGCGTGTTTTGTGGACTTAGTCTCTGGCGCGAAAAAAAGTCGAAAAAGCGACTAAGTCCATATCGACTTAGGTTTTGAGCGCAATCTTTCTGAAGCTCGGGCGAGGAGCTATCGAGCGCTTCACCTGAAACACGGACACAGGCGCCGAGAGAGAGGGCGTTCGGCGGCGAGGCGTCCCCCTCGGCCGAAAGCGTGATCGATTGGGGCGGCAGCGCGCGCCTAGCCTAGAGACCCCGGCCAGCCAGCCCGCTGCCGCTATGGCTCGGGAGTGCCTGGCAGGGAGCACGGCGTGCAATGGGTTTACGTTTGGGCTTTGACAGCACGCGCGCGCGCCGGGCAATTTGGGCGTTCGTTCACGAGCAGGCCCCCTCAGCCGAGGAAGCGCGAACCCGCCGGAGGAGGCCTAGGCGGCGGTCAGAGCGCGAGAGTCCGTCACGGCGGGCGTGGAGGGCAGAACGCGGCAGCGTCCGGCGGCGCGCGCGGCGGGTACCCCGTCCCGTGAAACACACTTTTCGGCGTCGGCGCGATCCCAGCGGCCACCCACCCCAGCAGCGACCCCGCCGAGAAGGTTCGAGCAGCGCGTCGCCCTATGGCGGCGGTCTTAGCCGAGGTCAGCGGGGTCTGCCCAGGCCCCCTCCTCAGGCGGACTGAGACCCGTGTGTAGCAAAAAGCAGCGCTTAGCGTCGGTTGAGTCCCTCGACCCACAGGGGTTACCTGGTTGATCCTGCCAGTAACATATGCTTGTCTCAAAGATTAAGCCATGCAGGTCTAAGTGCACCACGGCGGTACAGTGAAACTGCGAATGGCTCATTAAATCAGTTATGGTCCCTTTGATCGCTCCACCGGTACTTGGATAACTGTGGCAATTCCAGAGCTAATACATGCAAGCGGCGCCGACCGGGCGACCGCCTCTCCTCGCGGGGCGGGAGGCTGAGGGCGCGATGCATTTATCAGATCAAAACCCATCCGGGCCCCGGGATCCGTCCTCGGACCGGTACCTTTGGTGACTCTAGATAACCTCGGGCGATCGCTCGCCCTTCGCGGCGGCGGCGATTCATTCAGTGTCTGCCCTATCAACTTTCGATGGTACATCAGGCGCCTACCATGGTGACCACGGGTGACGGGGAATCAGGGTTCGATTCGGAGAGGAGCCTGAAAGCGGCTACCACATCCAAGGAAGGCAGCAGGCGCGCAAATTACCCATTTCCGACTCGGGAGGTAGTGGCGAAAAATAACAATACAGGTCTCTTTCGAGGCCCTGTAATTGGAATAGCGTATCTTAAACACATGGCGAGGACCCATTGGAGGCAAGTCTGGTGCCAGCAGCGCGGTAATTCCAGCTCAATAGCGTATATTAAAGTTGCTGCAGTTAAAAAGCTCGTAGTTGGATCTCGGGATCTGGCTGGCGGTCGCCGAGGCGACCACCGCCCGTCCCAGGTCCCTGCCTCGGCGCCCCGGATGCCCTTGGCTGGGTGTCGGTCCGAGGGCCAAAGCGTTTACTTTGAAAAAATTAGAGTGTTCAAAGCAGGCGGCGTCGCCGCTGAATACGCAGCTAGGAATAATGGAATAGGACTCGGTTCTATTTTGTAGGTTTCTGGAACCGGAGCCATGATTAAGAGGGCGGCGGGGCATTGCGTATTGCGCGCTAGAGGTGAAATTCTTGGACCGGCGCAAGGCGAAAGCGAAAGCATTTGCCAAGAATGTTTTCATTAATCAAACGAAAGTCGGAGGTTGAAGGCGATCAGATACCGTCGTAGTTCCGACCGTAAGCGATGCCGACCAGCGATCGGCGGCGTTATTCCCATGACCGCCCGGGCGGCGTGCGGAAACCACAGTCTTTGGGTTCGGGGAGTATGGTTGCAAAGCTGAAACTTAAGGAATTGGCGGAAGGCACCACCAGGAGTGGAGCCTGCGGCTTAATTTGACTCAACACGGGAAACCTCACCCGGCCCGGACACGGAAAGGATTGACAGATTGATAGCTCTTTCTCGATTCTGTGGGTGGTGGTGCATGGCGTTCTTAGTTGGTGGAAGCGATTTGTCTGGTTCATTCCGATAGCGAGCGAGACTCCGGCTTGCTAAATAGTGGCGCGGCCACTTGGGTCGGCGTCAAAAACTTCTTAGAGGACAAGTGGCGTTCAGCCACGCGAGATGGAGCAATAACAGGTCTGTGATGCCCTTAGATGTCGGGGCTGCGCGGCGCCACAATGGGCGGATCAGCGTGTGTCTACCCTGCGCCGAGGCGCGGGTAACCAGCTGAACCCGCTCGTGATCGGGACTGGGGATTGAAACTATTTCCCATCAGCGAGAATTCCCAGTAGCGCGGGTCATAAGCTCGCGTTGATTAAGTCCCTGCCCTTTGTACACACCGCCCGTCGCTACTACCGATTGGATGGTTTAGTGAGGTCCTCGGACCCGGCCCGCCCGGGCCTCGCGCGAGCTCTGGCGGCGGGCGCCGGAAGGCGATCAAACTTGACTATCTAGAGGAAGTAAAAGTCGTAACAAGGTTTCCGTGGTGAACCTGCGGAAGGATCGTTATCGGCCCGGCCCGATCCAAGCGGAAACCGCCCGGGCGAGAGGCCTAGCCCACCTCCCCGTCTCAAGCTCGGGTGCGCGGCAGAGGCGGCGGCTCGGCGCGGCCTCCCCTCGGGCACCAGCCAGCGCGAGGCGCGATAAAAAAAAAAGGAACTTGACTGTCGCTGCACTCGGCGGCCCCGCTTTCAGCGGCGGGGCTGAGCGGGGCCCTGGCGAGTACCATACGGCCTCGGGACCGTGGGTTCAAAGTCTCCTCCCGCGAAGAGAGGCGCCCGTCGGGTAAAAAACCTCTATCCTATTTTACTCTATGATCCAGCGGCCGTGGCCGAGAGGTCTGCCGCTCAAAAACCCAAGGCGGCAAAGAACCGCACAAAAACCTAAGGCGAAGCGGAGAGAGATCCGCGAGAAAGAGCGCCGTTCCCCTGGGAGAAGCAGCGCACCTCCCGCGGAGGCAGGCAACCTACGCGGCGCCCATGACTGTCGCTGCACTCGGCGGGCCCCTGCTTTCCAGCGGCGGGGGCGCGAGAGAGGCCCTGGCGAGTACCCATACGGCCTCCGGGACCGTGGGTTCAAAGTCTCCTCCCGCGAAGGAGGCGCCCGTCGGGGTAAAAAAACCTCTATCCTATTTTACTCTATGATCCAGCGGCCGTGGCCGAGAGGTCTGCCGCTCAAAAACCCAAAGCGGCAAAAGAACCGCACAAAAACCTAAGGCGAGAGAGAGAGATCCGAGAGAACTTGACTGTCGCTGCACTCGGCGGGCCCCTGCTTTCCAGCGGCGGGGCTGAGCGAGGCCTGGCGGAGTACCATACGGCCTCGGGACCGTGGGTTCAAAGTCTCCTCCCGCGAAGGAGGCGCCCGTCGAGAGTAAAAAAACCTCTATCCTATTTTACTCTATGATCCAGCGGCCGTGGCCGAGAGGTCTGCGCGCAAAAACCCAAAGCGGCAAAAGAACGCAAAAAAAACCTAAGGCGGAGAGAGAGAGAGAGATCCGAGAGAACTTGACTGTCGCTGCACTCGGCGGGCCCCTGCTTTCCAGCGGCGGGGCGAGCGAGGCCCTGGCGGAGTACCCTTACGGCCTCGGGACCGTGGGTTCAAAGTCTCCTCCCAGCGAAGGAGGCGCCCGTCGAGTAAAAAACCTCTATCCTATTTTACTCTATGTTCCAGCGGCCGTGGCCGAGAGGTCTGCCGCTCAAACATCCAAGGCGGCAAAAGAACGCACAAAAACCTAAAGCGAAGCGGAGAGGATCGCGCGAGAAGAGCGCCGTTCCCCTGGGAGGAAGCAGCGCACCTCCGCGGAGGCTTGAGCAACCTACGCGGCGCCCCACCCCCTTGGCACGGGGTGGGGGCGAGGCATGAGCCTCTGAAAGACTTTGCTTTGCCAACCCCGGCGGGTACCCAGCAGGCCCGGGACCGTGGGTTCGAAGTCCCCCTCTCGCGGCGCCCGTCGAGCGACCCCCTTTGTATTTTGAACCCCACAAGCCTGTGCAGTTCGGCCTCGCCTCGGGCGCTAAACTCAAGCGCGGTGCGACTCTTAGCGGTGGATCACTCGGCTCGTGCGTCGATGAAGAAGCGCAGCCAGCTGCGAGAACTAATGTGAATTGCAGGACACATCGATCATCGACGCCGAGCGCGCTGCGGCCCGGGTCCGTCCGGGCCACGCCTGTCTGGTCGCTTTCCCATCGATCGGGACCTCCGGGTCGCGGCTGGAAAGCGTCGCAGGGGCTTCCCGCTCCCC
>NW_025047683.1:4644949-4659949 GCF_018831695.1 Puntigrus tetrazona | reverse complement strand
TACTGTGTCGGGTTAGTCTGTGGCGCAGGCCTTATAGAAAACATTTTTCAGGGCCTTTATTAAATAAAATCATGCCCAATAAAGCGTTACTGTGTCGGGTTAGTCTGTGCGCAGGCCTTATAGAAAACATTTTCCAGGGCCTTATTAAGTAAAATCATGCCCAACAAAGTTACTGTGTCGGGTTAGTCTGTGAGCGCAGGCCTTAAAGAAAACTGTCATCAGGGCCTTTATTAAATAAAATCATGCCCATAAAGTGTTATTATATTTGAGAGTTAGTCAGTGAGCGCAGTGCTTATAGAAAACATTTTTCCAGGGCCTTTATTAAATAAAATCACGCCCAATAAAGCGTTACTGTGTCGGGTTAGTCTGTGGCGCAGGCCTTATAGAAAAACATTTTTCCAGGGCCTTTATTAAATAAAATCACGCCCAATAAAGAGTTACTGTGTCGGGTTAGTCTGTGAGGTAGGCCTTAAAGAAAACTGTCATCAGGGCCTTAATTAAATAAAATCATGCCCATAAAGTGTTATTGTGTGCAGAGGTTAGTCAGTGAGCGCAGGCCTTATAGAAAACATTCATCGAGGGCCTTTATTAAATAAAATCATGCCCAATAAAGAGTTACTGTGTGGGAGTCAGTCTGTGGCGCAGGCCTTATAGAAAACATTTTCCAGGGCCTTTATTAAATAAAATCACGCCCAATAAAGAGTTACTGTGTCGGGTTAGTCTGTGGCGCAGGCCTTATAGAAAAACATTCATCGAGGGCCTTTATTAAATAAAATCACGCCCAATAAAGCGTTACTGTGTCGGGTTAGTCTGTGGCGCAGGCCTTATAGAAAAACATTTTCCAGGGCCTTTATTAAATAAAATCACGCCCAATAAAGAGTTACTGTGTCAGGTTAGTCTGTGAGGTAGGCCTTAAAAACTGTCATCAGGGCCTTAATTAAATAAAATCATGCCCATAAAGTGTTATTGTAGCAGAGGTTAGTCAGTGGCGCAGGCCTTATAGAAAACATTCATCGAGGGCCTTTATTAAATAAAATCATGCCCAATAAAGAGTTACTGTGTGGGGTCAGTCTGTGAGCGCAGGCCTTATAGAAAACATTTTCCAGGGCCTTTATTAAATAAAATCACGCCCAATAAAGAGTTACTGTGTCGGGTTAGTCTGTGAGGGCAGGCCTTATACAAAACATTCATCGAGGGCCTTTATTAAATAAAATCATGCCCAATGAAGAGTTACTGTGTCGGGGTTAGTCTGTGGCGCAGGCCTTATAGAAAACATTCATCCAGGGCCTTTATTAAATACAATCATGCCCAATAAAGCGTTAATGTGTCGGGTTAGTCTGTGGCGCAGGCCTTAAAGAAAACTGTCATCCAGGGCCTTTATTAAATAAAATCATGCCCAATGAAGCGTTACTGTGTCGGGTTAGTCTGTGGCGCAGGCCTTATAGAAACCATTTTTCCAGGGCCTTTATTAAATAAAATCATGCCCAATAAAGCGTTACTGTGTCGGGTTAGTCTGTGGCGCAGGCCTTATAGAAAACATTTTCCAGGGCCTTTATTAAGTAAAATCATGCCCAACAAAGAGTTACTGTGTCGGGTTAGTCTGTGAGCGCAGGCCTTATAGAAAACATTGTTCCAGGGCCTTTATTAAATAAAATCATGCCCAATGAAGCGTTACTGTGTCGGGTTAGTCTGTGGCGCAGGCCTTATAGAAAACTTTTTTTCCAGGGCCTTTATTAAATAAAATCATGCCCAATAAAGCGTTACTGTGTCGGGTTAGTCTGTGAGCGCAGGCCTTATAGAAAACATTTTTCCAGGGCCTTTATTAAGTAAAATCATGCCCAACAAAGAGTTACTGTGTCGGGTTAGTCTGTGAGCGCAGGCCTTATAGAAAACATTGTTCCAGGGCCTTTATTAAATAAAATCATGCCCAATGAAGCGTTACTGTGTCGGGTTAGTCTGTGGCGCAGGCCTTATAGAAAACATTCAATCAGGGCCTTTATTAAATAAAAACATGCCCAAATAAGTGCTATTGTGATGGGGTTAGTCTGTGACCCCAGGCCCTGTGTAAAACTGTCACCCAGGGCCTTTATAGAGTAAAATCATGCCCAATAAGGTTAGGGTTAGGGTTAGGGTTAGGGTTAGGGTTAGGGTTAGGGTTAGGGCTAGGGTTAGGGTTAGGGTTAGGGGTTTGGGTTAGGGTTAGGGTTAGGGCTAGGGTTAGGGTTAGGGTTAGGGTTAGGGCTGGGGTTAGGGTTAGGGTTAGGGTTAGGGTTAGGGTTAGGGTTAGGGTTAGGGTTAGGGTTAGGGTTAGGGTTAGGGCTAGGGTTAGGGTTAGGGTTAGGGTTAGGGTTAGGGTTAGGGTTAGTCTGTGTGCTTGGGCCTTATAGAAAACATTCATCAGGGCCTTTATTAAATAAAATCATGCCCAAATAAGTGTTATTGTGATGGGGTTAGTCTGTGAGCGCAGGCCTTATAGAAAACATTCATCCAGGGTCTCTATTAAATAAAATCATGCCCAATAAAGGTGTTACTGTGTAGGGGTTAGTCTGTGAGCGCAGGCCCTTTGTAAAACATTCATCCAGGGCCTTTATTAAATAATATCATGCCCAAATAAGTGTTATTGTGATGGGGTTAGTCTGTGAGCGCAGGCCTTATAGAAAACATTCATCAGGGCCTTTATTAAATAAAATCATGCCCAAATAAGTGTTATTGTGATAGGGTTAGTCTGTGAGCGCAGGCCTTATAGAAAACATTCATCCAGGGCCTTTATAGAATAAAATCATGCCCAAATAAGTGTTATTGTGATGGGGTTAGTCTGTGAGTGCAGGCCTTATAGAAAACATTCCTCCAGGGCCTTTATTAAATAAAATCATGCCCAATAAGGCGCTACTGTGTCGGGTTAGTCTGTGAGCGCAGGCCTTTGTAGAAAACATTCATCAGGGCCTTTTTAAATAAAATCATGCCCAAATAAGTGTTATTGTGATGGGGTTAGTCTGTGAGCGCAGGCCTTATAGAAAACATTCATCCAGGGCCTTTATAGAATAAAATCATGCCCACATAAGTGTTATTGTGATGGGGTTAGTCTGTGAGCGCAGGCCTTATAGAAAACATTCATCCAGGGCCTTTATAGAAAAAAAATTATGCCCAATAAGGTGTTAGTGTGTAGGGTTAGTCTGTGAGCGCAGGCCCTTTGTAAAACATTCATCAGGGCGAGAATGAAATAAAGCGATGCCCATTAAAGTGTTACTGCGTTGGGGTTAATGTGAGCCCAGGCCCTTTGGAAAATTGAAATCCAGACACGGGGGTTCGTAAATGTGTGTGTCCGAAGTCGCTCTTAACCCGGCCTTGATCGGCTGTGCGAGCGCCTGGATGTCTGGGCGTAGGTTTTGAGCGGCAAAAAATCCTCCAGGGTGGAGGGTCGAGTGGGAAAGCGTCCGAGAAGTCGCACTTAACCCGGCCGAGATCGGCTGAAATATGCGCCTGGATGTTTGGACTTAGGTTTTGAAAGCAAAAAAAAAAATCCTCCAGGGTGGCGAAGTCGAGTGGGAAAGCGTCCGGGAAGTCGCACTTAACCCGGCCGAGATCGTCTGAAATATGCGCCTGGATGTCTGGACTTAGGTTTTGAGCGGCAAAAAATACCTCCAGGGTGGAGAAGTCGAGTGGGAAAGCGTCGAGAAGTCGCACTTAACCCGGCCGAGATCGGCTGAAATATGCGCCTGGATGTCTGGACTTAGGTTTTGAAAGCAAAAAAATCCTCCAGGGTGGCGAAGTCGAGTGGGAAAGCGTCCGGGAAGTCGCACTTAACCCGGCGAGATCGTCTGAAATATGCGCCTGGATGTTTGGACTTAGGTTTTGAAAGCAAAAAAATCCTCCAGGGTGGCGAAGTCGAGTGGAAAGCGTCCGGAAGTCGCGCTTAACCCGGCCGAGATCGTCTGAAATATGCGCCTGGATGTCTGGACTTAGGTTTTGAGCAGCAAAAAATACCTCCAGGGTGGAGAAGTCGAGTGGGAAAGCGTCCGAGAAGTCGCGCATAACCCGGCGAGATCGGCTGAAATATGCGCCTGGATGTTTGGACTTAGGTTTGAAAGCAAAAAAAAATCCTCCAGGGTGGCGGAAGTCGAGTGGGAAAGCGTCGGGAAGTCGCGCTTAACCGGCGAGATCGTCTGAAATATGCGCCTGGATGTTTGGACTTAGGTTTTGAAAGCAAAAAATTTCCTCCAGGGTGGCGAAGTCGAGTGGGAAAGCGTCGGGAAGTCGCATAACCCGGCGAGATCGTCTGAAATATGCGCCTGGATGTTTGGACTTAGGTTTTGAAAGCAAAAAATTTCCTCCAGGGTGGCGAAGTCGAGTGGGAAAGCGTCCGGGAAGTCGCGCTTAACCCGGCGAGATCGTCTGAAATATGCGCCTGGATGTTTGGACTTAGGTTTTGAGCGAAAAAATTTCCTCCAGGAGACCCGGGTCGAGTGGGAAAGCGTCGAGAAGTCGCACTTAACCCGGCGAGATCGGCTGGATGAAGCGCCTGGATGTCTGGACTTAGGTTTTGAAAGCAAAAAAATTTCCTCCAGGGCGGCGAAGTCGAGTGGGAAAGCGTCGGGAAGGCGCACTTAACCGGACTCGATCGGTCGGATGAAGCGCCTGGATGTTTGGACTTAGGTTTTGAGCGCAAAAAAATTTCCTCCAGGGCGGCGCGAAGTCGAGTGGGAAAGCGTCCGGGAAGCGCGCTTAACCGGACTCGATCGGTCGGATGAAGCGCCTGGATGTTTGGACTTAGGTTTTGAGCGCAAAAAAATTTCCTCCAGGGCGGCGGAAGTCGAGTGGGAAAGCGTCCGGGAAGGCGCACTTAACCGGACTCGATCGGTCGGATGAAGCGCCTGGATGTTTGGACTTAGGTTTTGAGCGCCAAAAAAAATTTCCTCCAGGGCGGCGAAGTCGAGTGGGAAAGCGTCGGGGAAGCGCGCTTAACCGGACTCGATCGGTCGGATGAAGCGCCTGGATGTTTGGACTTAGGTTTTGAGCGCATAAAAATTTCCTCCAGGGCGGCGAAGTCGAGTGGGAAAGCGTCGGGAAGCGCGCTTAACCGGACTCGATCGGTCGGATGAAGCGCCTGGATGTTTGGACTTAGGTTTTGAGCGAAAAAATTTCCTCCAGGGCGGCGGAAGTCGAGTGGGAAAGCGTCGAGAAGTCGCGCTTAACCCGGCGAGATCGGCTGAAATATGCGCCTGGATGTTTGGACTTAGGTTTTGAGCGAAAAAATTTCCTCCAGGAGGCGAGTCGAGTGGGAAAGCGTCGAGAAGTCGCACTAACCCGGCGAGATCGGCTGAAATATGCGCCTGGATGTTTGGACTTAGGTTTTGAGCGAAAAAAAATTTCCTCCAGGAGGCGGGGTCGAGTGGGAAAGCGTCCGAGAAGTCGCACTTAACCCGGCTGAGATCGGCTGAAATATGCGCCTGGATGTTTGGACTTAGGTTTTGAGCGAAAAAATTTCCTCCAGGAGGCGGGGTCGAGTGGGAAAGCGTCGAGAAGTCGCACTTAACCCGGCTGAGATCGGCTGAAATATGCGCCTGGATGATTTTCGTTTGAAAATTGCACTAAGTCAACCAGGGAAAGGTCCGACTTCCATACCCTCCGAGGCTCGAGTCAGGCCGACCGAGAGGCCTCTTCGGGCACGATTCAAATTTCACCGCGACCCCGGAGGTGGCCGTTTACCAGAACAACTTTTACATCAACTTTAATTTTTTTTTTTTTTTTTTTTTCTCTAAAAACTCTGAAATTCGTGCCCTGCGCGTCGCTGCTTTAACAGGGCGAGTCTGTGAGCGCAGGCCTTTGTGAAAACATTCATCAGGGCCTTTAATAAATAAAATCATACCCAAATCTGTGTTATTGTGGTGGGGTTAGTCTGTGGCGCAGGCCTTATGGAAAACATTCATCGAGGGCCTTTATTAAATAAAATCATGCCCAATAAAGAGTTAATGGGTGGGTTAGTCTGTGCGCAGGCCTTATAGAAAAACATTTTCCAGGGCCTTTATTAAATAAAATCACGCCCAATAAAGAGTTACTGTGTCGGGTTAGTCTGTGAGGCAGGCCTTAAAGAAAACTGTCATCAGGGCCTTTATTAAATAAAATCATGCCCATAAAAGTGTTATTATGCAGAGGGGTTAGTCTGTGAGCGCAGGCCTTAAAGAAAACATTTATCAGGGCCTTTATTAAATAAAATCATGCCCAATAAAGCGTTACTGTGTCGGGTTAGTCTGTGGCGCAGGCCTTATAGAAAACATTTTTCCAGGGCCTTTATTAAATAAAATCATGCCCAATAAAGCGTTACTGTGTCGGGTTAGTCTGTGGCGCAGGCCTTATAGAAAACATTTTCCAGGGCCTTTATTAAGTAAAATCATGCCCAACAAAGAGTTACTGTGTCGGGTTAGTCTGTAGCGCAGGCCTTAAAGAAAACTGTCATCAGGGCCTTTATTAAATAAAATCATGCCCATAAGAGTGTTATTATTGTAGAGGGGTTAGTCAGTGAGCGCAGTGCTTATAGAAAACATTTTCCAGGGCCTTTATTAAATAAAATCACGCCCAATAAAGCGTTACTGTGTCGGGTTAGTCTGTGAGCGCAGGCCTTATAGAAAAACATTTTCCAGGGCCTTTATTAAATAAAATCACGCCCAATAAAGAGTTACTGTGTCGGGTTAGTCTGTGAGGTAGGCCTTAAAGAAAACTGTCATCAGGGCCTTAATTAAATAAAATCATGCCCATAAAGTGTTATTATAGCAGAGGTTAGTCAGTGGCGCAGGCCTTATAGAAAACATTCATCGAGGGCCTTTATTAAATAAAATCATGCCCAATAAAGAGTTACTGTGTCGGGGTCAGTCTGTGGCGCAGGCCTTATAGAAAACATTTTCCAGGGCCTTTATTAAATAAAATCACGCCCAATAAAGAGTTACTGTGTCGGGTTAGTCTGTGGCGCAGGCCTTATAGAAAAACATTCATCGAGGGCCTTTATTAAATAAAATCACGCCCAATAAAGCGTTACTGTGTCGGGTTAGTCTGTGGCGCAGGCCTTATAGAAAAACATTTTTCCAGGGCCTTTATTAAATAAAATCACGCCCAATAAAGAGTTACTGTGTCGGGTTAGTCTGTGAGGTAGGCCTTAAAGAAACTGTCATCAGGGCCTTAATTAAATAAAATCATGCCCATAAGAGTGTTATTATAGCAGGGGTTAGTCAGTGGCGCAGGCCTTATAGAAAACATTCATCGAGGCCTTTATTAAATAAAATCATGCCCAATAAAGAGTTACTGTGTCGGGGTCAGTCTGTGGCGCAGGCCTTATAGAAAACATTTTCCAGGGCCTTTATTAAATAAAATCACGCCCAATAAAGAGTTACTGTGTCGGGTTAGTCTGTGAGGCAGGCCTTATACAAAACATTCATCGAGGCCTTTATTAAATAAAATCATGCCCAATGAAGAGTTACTGTGTCGGGGTTAGTCTGTGGCGCAGGCCTTATAGAAAACATTCATCCAGGGCCTTTATTAAATACAATCATGCCCAATAAAGCGTTAATGTGTCGGGTTAGTCTGTGGCGCAGGCCTTAAAAAAACTGTCATCAGGGCCTTTATTAAATAAAATCATGCCCAATGAAGCGTTACTGTGTCGGGTTAGTCTGTGGCGCAGGCCTTATAGAAACCATTTTTCCAGGGCCTTTATTAAATAAAATCATGCCCAATAAAGCGTTACTGTGTCGGGTTAGTCTGTGAGCGCAGGCCTTATAGAAAACATTTTCCAGGGCCTTTATTAAGTAAAATCATGCCCAACAAAGAGTTACTGTGTCGGGTTAGTCTGTGAGCGCAGGCCTTATAGAAAACATTGTTCCAGGGCCTTTATTAAATAAAATCATGCCCAATGAAGCGTTACTGTGTCGGGTTAGTCTGTGGCGCAGGCCTTATAGAAAACATTTTTCCAGGGCCTTTATTAAATAAAATCATGCCCAATAAAGCGTTACTGTGTCGGGTTAGTCTGTGAGCGCAGGCCTTATAGAAAACATTTTTCCAGGGCCTTTATTAAGTAAAATCATGCCCAACAAAGAGTTACTGTGTCGGGTTAGTCTGTGAGCGCAGGCCTTATAGAAAACATTGTTCCAGGGCCTTTATTAAATAAAATCATGCCCAATGAAGCGTTACTGTGTCGGGTTAGTCTGTGGCGCAGGCCTTATAGAAAACATTCAATCAGGGCCTTTATTAAATAAAAACATGCCCAAATAAGTGCTATTGTGATGGGGTTAGTCTGTGACCCCAGGCCCTGTGTAAAACTGTCACCCAGGGCCTTTATAGAGTAAAATCATGCCCAATAAGGTTAGGGTTAGGGTTAGGGTTAGGGTTAGGGTTAGGGTTAGGGTTAGGGCTAGGGTTAGGGTTAGGGTTAGGGTTTGGGTTAGGGTTAGGGTTAGGGCTGGGGTTAGGGTTAGGGTTAGGGTTAGGGCTGGGGTTAGGGTTAGGGTTAGGGTTAGGGTTAGGGTTAGGGTTAGGGTTAGGGTTAGGGTTAGGGTTAGGGTTAGGGCTAGGGTTAGGGTTAGGGTTAGGGTTAGGGTTAGGGTTAGTCTGTGGCGCATGGCCTTATAGAAAACATTCATCAGGGCCTTTATTAAATAAAATCATGCCCAAATAAGTGTTATTGTGATGGGGTTAGTCTGTGAGCGCAGGCCTTATAGAAAACATTCATCCAGGGTCTCTATTAAATAAAATCATGCCCAATAAGGTGTTACTGTGTAGGGTTAGTCTGTGAGCGCAGGCCCTTTGTAAAACATTCATCCAGGGCCTTTATTAAATAATATCATGCCCAAATAAGTGTTATTGTGATGGGGTTAGTCTGTGAGCGCAGGCCTTATAGAAAACATTCATCCAGGGCCTTTATTAAATAAAATCATGCCCAAATAAGTGTTATTGTGATAGGGTTAGTCTGTGGCGCAGGCCTTATAGAAAACATTCATCCAGGGCCTTTATAGAATAAAATCATGCCCAAATAAGTGTTATTGTGATGGGGTTAGTCTGTGAGTGCAGGCCTTATAGAAAACATTCCTCCAGGGCCTTTATTAAATAAAATCATGCCCAATAAGGCGCTACTGTGTCGGAGTTAGTCTGTGAGCGCAGGCCTTTGTAGAAAACATTCATCAGGGCCTTTTTAAATAAAATCATGCCCAAATAAGTGTTATTGTGATGGGGTTAGTCTGTGAGCGCAGGCCTTATAGAAAACATTCATCAGGGCCTTTATAGAATAAAATCATGCCCACATAAGTGTTATTGTGATGGGGTTAGTCTGTGAGCGCAGGCCTTATAGAAAACATTCATCCAGGGCCTTTATAGAAAAAAATTATGCCCAATAAGGTGTTAGTGTGTAGGGTTAGTCTGTGGCGCAGGCCCTTTGTAAAACATTCATCCAGGCGAGAATGAAATAAAGCGATGCCCATTAAAGTGTTACTGCGTTGGGGTTAATGTGAGCCCAGGCCCTTTGGAAAATTGAAATCCAGACACGGGGGTTCGTAAATGTGTGTGTCCGAGAAGTCGCTCTTAACCCGGCCTTGATCGGCTGTGCAGCGCCTGGATGTCTGGGCGTAGGTTTTGAGCGCAAAAAATCCTCCAGGGTGGAGAGGTCGAGTGGGAAAGCGTCCGAGAAGTCGCACTTAACCGGCCGAGATCGGCTGAAATATGCGCCTGGATGTTTGGACTTAGGTTTTGAAAGCAAAAAAATCCTCCAGGGTGGCGGGGGTCGAGTGGAAAGCGTCCGGGAAGTCGCACTTAACCGGCCGAGATCGTCTGAAATATGCGCCTGGATGTCTGGACTTAGGTTTTGAGCGGCAAAAATACCTCCAGGGTGGAGGGTCGAGTGGGAAAGCGTCGAGAAGTCGCACTTAACCCGGCGAGATCGGCTGAAATATGCGCCTGGATGTCTGGACTTAGGTTTTGAAAGCAAAAAAATCCTCCAGGGTGGCGAAGTCGAGTGGGAAAGCGTCCGGGAAGTCGCACTTAACCCGGCGAGATCGTCTGAAATATGCGCCTGGATGTTTGGACTTAGGTTTTGAAAGCAAAAAAATCCTCCAGGGTGGCGAAGTCGAGTGGGAAAGCGTCCGGGAAGTCGCACTTAACCCGGCCGAGATCGTCTGAAATATGCGCCTGGATGTCTGGACTTAGGTTTTGAGCGCTTAAAAAAAAATACCTCCAGGGTGGAGAAGTCGAGTGGGAAAGCGTCGAGAAGTCGCACTTAACCGGCCGAGATCGGCTGAAATATGCGCCTGGATGTTTGGACTTAGGTTTTGAAAGCAAAAAAAATCCTCCAGGGTGGCGAAGTCGAGTGGGAAAGCGTCCGGGAAGTCGCACTTAACCCGGCCGAGATCGTCTGAAATATGCGCCTGGATGTTTGGACTTAGGTTTTGAAAGCAAAAAATTTCCTCCAGGGTGGCGGGAAGTCGAGTGGGAAAGCGTCCGGGAAGTCGCACTTAACCGGCGAGATCGTCTGAAATATGCGCCTGGATGTTTGGACTTAGGTTTTGAAAGCAAAAAAATTTCCTCCAGGGTGGCGCGAAGTCGAGTGGGAAAGCGTCGGGAAGTCGCGCTTAACCGGCGAGATCGTCTGAAATATGCGCCTGGATGTTTGGACTTAGGTTTTGAACGAAAAAAAATTTCCTCCAGGGAGACCGGGGTCGAGTGGGAAAGCGTCGAAGTCGCGCTTAACCCGGCCGAGATCGGCTGGATGAAGCGCCTGGATGTCTGGACTTAGGTTTTGAAAGCAAAAAAAATTTCCTCCAGGACGGCGAAGTCGAGTGGGAAAGCGTCCGGGAAAGCGCATAACCGGACTCGATCGGTCGGATGAAGCGCCTGGATGTTTGGACTTAGGTTTTGAGCGCAAAAAAATTTCCTCCAGGGCGGCGAAGTCGAGTGGGAAAGCGTCCGGGAAGGCGCACTTAACCCGGACTCGATCGGTCGGATGAAGCGCCTGGATGTTTGGACTTAGGTTTTGAACGCAAAAAAATTTCCTCCAGGACGGCGGGGGTCGAGTGGGAAAGCGTCCGGGAAGGCGCGCTTAACCGGACTCGATCGGTCGGATGAAGCGCCTGGATGTTTGGACTTAGGTTTTGAGCGAAAAAAATTTCCTCCAGGGCGGCGAAGTCGAGTGGGAAAGCGTCCGGGAAGGCGCACTTAACCCGGACTCGATCGGTCGGATGAAGCGCCTGGATGTTTGGACTTAGGTTTTGAACGAAAAAAAATTTCCTCCAGGACGGCGAAGTCGAGTGGGAAAGCGTCCGGGAAAGCGCGCTTAACCGGACTCGATCGGTCGGATGAAGCGCCTGGATGTTTGGACTTAGGTTTTGAGCGAAAAAAATTTCCTCCAGGGCGGCGAAGTCGAGTGGGAAAGCGTCGGGAAGGCGCACTTAACCCGGACTCGATCGGTCGGATGAAGCGCCTGGATGTTTGGACTTAGGTTTTGAGCGAAAAAAAATTTCCTCCAGGGCGGCGAAGTCGAGTGGGGAAAGCGTCCGGGAAGGCGCATAACCGGACTCGTCGGTCGGATGAAGCGCCTGGATGTTTGGACTTAGGTTTTGAGCGAAAAAAATTTCCTCCAGGGCGGCGAAGTCGAGTGGGAAAGCGTCGGGAAGGCGCACTTAACCGGACTCGATCGGTCGGATGAAGCGCCTGGATGATTTTCGTTTGAAAATTGCACTAAGTCAACCCGGGAAAGGTCCGACTTCCATACCCTCCGAGGCTCGAGTCAGGCCGACCGAGAGGCCTCCTCCGGGCATGATTCAAATTTTCCCGCGACCCTGGAGGTGGCCGTTTACACAGAACAACTTTTACATGGGTACGATTTACGGTGAGCGCGTGTTTTTGTGGACTTAGTCTCTGGCGAAAAAAAGTCGAAAAAGCGACTAAGTCCATATCGACTTAGGTTTTGAGCGCAATCTTTCTGAAGCTCCGGGCGAGGAGCTATCGAGCGCTTCACCTGAAACACGGACACAGGCGCCCGAGAGAGGGCGTTCGGCGGCGGGCGTCCCCTCGGCCCGAAAGCGTGATCGATTGGGGCGCGCGCGCGCCCTAGCCTAGAGACCCCACCCGGCCAGCCCGCTGCCGCTATGGCGTCGGGAGTGCCTGGCAGAGGGCACGGCGTGCAATGGGTTTACGTTTGGGCTTTGACAGCGCGCCGCGCGCCGGGCAATTTGGGCGTTCGTTACGAGCAGGCCCCCTCAGCCCGAGGAAGGCGCCGAACCCGCCGGAGGAGGCCTGAGCGGCGGTCAGGCGCGAGAGTCCGTCACGGCGGGCGTGGAGGCAGAAACGCGGCAGCGTCCGGCGCGCGCGGCGGGTACCCCGTCCCGTGAACACACACTTTTCGGCGTCGGCGCGATCCCAGCGGCCACCCACCCCAGCAGCGACCCCGCCGGGAAGGTTCGAGCAGCGCGTCGCCCTATGGCGGCGGTCTTAGCCGAGGTCAAGCGGGGTCTGCCCAGGCCCCCTCCTCAGGCGGACTGAGACCGTGTGTGAAGCAAAAAGCAGCGCCAGCGTCGGTTGGTCCCCTCGACCCACAGGGGGTTACCTGGTTGATCCTGCCAGTAACATATGCTTGTCTCAAAGATTAAGCCATGCAGGTCTAAGTGCACCACGGCGGTACAGTGAAACTGCGAATGGCTCATTAAATCAGTTATGGTCCCTTTGATCGCTCCACCCGGTACTTGGATAACTGTGGCAATTCCAGAGCTAATACATGCAAGCAGCGCCGGCCGGGCGACCGCCCTCCTCGCGGGGGCGGAGGCTGAAGGCAGCGATGCATTTATCAGATCCAAAACCCATCCGGGCCCCGAGATCCGTCCTCGGACCGGTACCTTTGGTGACTCTAGATAACCTCGGGCGATCGCTCGCCCTTCGCGGCGGCGGCGATTCATTCAGTGTCTGCCTATCAACTTTCGATGGTACATCAGGCGCCTACCATGGTGACCACGGGTGGCGGGAATCAGGGTTCGATTCGGAGAGGAGCCTGAGAAGCGGCTACCACATCCAAGGAAGGCAGCAGGCGCGCAAATTACCCATTTCCGACTCGGGAGGTAGTGCGAAAAATAACAATACAGGTCTCTTTCGAGGCCCTGTAATTGGAATAGCGTATCTTAAACACATGGGCGAGGACCCATTGGAGGGCAAGTCTGGTGCCAGCAGCGCGCGGTAATTCCAGCTCAATAGCGTATATTAAAGTTGCTGCAGTTAAAAAGCTCGTAGTTGGATCTCGGGATCTGGCTGGCGGTCCGCCCGAGAGGCGAGCCACCGCCCGTCCCAGGTCCCTGCCTCGGCGCCCCGGATGCCCTTGGCTGGGTGTCGGTCCGAGGGCCAAAGCGTTTACTTTGAAAAAATTAGAGTGTTCAAAGCAGGCGGCGTCGCCGCTGAATACGCAGCTAGGAATAATGGAATAGGACTCGGTTCTATTTTGTGGGTTTCTGGAACCGGAGCCATGATTAAGAGGGCGGCGGGGCATTCGTATTGCGCGCTAGAGGTGAAATTCTTGGACCCGGCGCAAGGCGGGACAGCGAAAGCATTTGCCAAGAATGTTTTCATTAATCAAACGAAAGTCGGAGGTTTGAAGGCGATCAGATACCGTCGTAGTTCCGACCGTAAGCGATGCCGACCAGCGATCGGCGGCGTTATTCCCATGACCCGCCGGGCAGCGTGCGGGAAACCACAGTCTTTGGGTTCGGGAGTATGGTTGCAAAGCTGAAACTTAAAGGAATTGCGGAAGGCACCACCAGGAGTGGAGCCTGCGGCTTAATTTGACTCAACACGGGAAACCTCACCCGGCCGGACACGGAAAGGATTGACAGATTGATAGCTCTTTCTCGATTCTGTGGGTGGTGGTGCATGGCGTTCTTAGTTGGTGGAGGCGATTTGTCTGGTTCATTCCGATGCGAGCGAGACTCCGGCTTGCTAAATAGTGGCGCGGCCACTTGGGTCGGCGTCAAAAACTTCTTAGAGGACAAGTGGCGTTCAGCCACGCGAGATGGAGCAATAACAGGTCTGTGATGCCCTTAGATGTCGGGGCTGCGCGCGCCACAATGGGCGGATCAGCGTGTGTCTACCCTGCGCCGAGAGCGCGGTGCCAGCTGAACCCGCTCGTGATCGGGACTGGGGATTGAAACTATTTCCCATCAACGAGAATTCCCAGTAAGCGCGGGTCATAAGCTCGCGTTGATTAAGTCCCTGCCCTTTGTACACACCGCCCGTCGCTACTACCGATTGGATGGTTTAGTGAGGTCCTCGGACCCGGCCCCGCCCGGGCCCCTCGCGAGAGCTCTGGCGGGCGCGCCGGGAAGGCGATCAAACTTGACTATCTAGAGGAAGTAAAAGTCGTAACAAGGTTTCCGTGGGTGAACCTGCGGAAGGATCGTGCTCGGCCCGGCCCGATCCATGAAACCGCCCGGGCGGAGGCCTAGCCCACCTCCCCGTCTCAAGCTCGGAGTGCGCGGCAGAGGCGGCGGCTCGGCGCGGCCTCTCCCCTCGGGCACCAGCGAAAGCGCAGGCGCGATAAGAAAAAAAGGAACTTGACTGTCGCTGCACTCGGCGGCCCCCGCTTTCAGCGGCGGGGCTGAGCCGGGGCCCTGGCGAGTACCATACGGCCTCGGGACCGTGGGTTCAAAGTCTCCTCCCGCGAAGAGAGGCGCCCGTCGGGGTAAAAAACCTCTATCCTATTTTACTCTATGATCCAGCGGCGTGGCCGAGAGGTCTGCCGCTCAAAAACCCAAGGCGGCAAAGAACGCACAAAAACCTAAGGCGAAGCGGAGAGAGAGATCCGCGAGAAGAGCGCCGTTCCCCTGGGAGAAGCAGCGCACCTCCCGCGGAGGCAGAGCAACCTACGCGGCGCCCATGACTGTCGCTGCACTCGGCGGGCCCCTGCTTTCCAGCGGCGGGGCGAGCCGAGAACCCTGGCGGAGTACCCATACGGCCTCCGGGACCGTGGGTTCAAAGTCTCCTCCCGAAGGA
>NW_025047683.1:4619313-4639849 GCF_018831695.1 Puntigrus tetrazona | reverse complement strand
GTGAAAACATTCATCCAGGGCCTTTAATAAATAAAATCATACCCAAATCTGTGTTATTGTGTGGGAGGTTAGTCTGTGAGCGCAGGCCTTATGGAAAACATTCATCGAGGCCTTTATTAAATAAATCATGCCCAATAAAGAGTTAATGGGTCGGGTTAGTCTGTGGCGCAGGCCTTATAGAAAAACATTTTCCAGGGCCTTTATTAAATAAAATCACGCCCAATAAAGAAAGTTACTGTGTCGGGTTAGTCTGTGAGGGCAGGCCTTAAAAACTGTCATCCAGGGCCTTTATTAAATAAATCATGCCCATAAAGTGTTATTATGTGGGGTTAGTCTGTGGCGTGAGCCTTAAAGAAAACATTTATCCAGGGCCTTTATTAAATAAAATCATGCCCAATAAGCGTTACTGTGTCGGGGTTAGTCTGTGGCGTGAGGCCTTATAGAAAACATATTTTTCCAGGGCCTTTATTAAATAAATCATGCCCAATAAAGCGTTACTGTGTCAGGTTAGTCTGTGGCGCAGGCCTTATAGAAAACATTTTCCAGGGCCTTTATTAAGTAAAATCATGCCCAACAAGAGTTACTGTGTCGGGTTAGTCTGTGGCGCAGGCCTTAAAGAAAACTGTCATCAGGGCCTTTATTAAATAAAATCATGCCCATAAGAGTGTTATTATAGCAGAGGTTAGTCAGTGGCGCAGTGCTTATAGAAAACATTTTCCAGGGCCTTTATTAAATAAAATCACGCCCAATAAAAAAGCGTTACTGTGTCGGGTTAGTCTGTGGCGCAGGCCTTATAGAAAAACATTTTTCAGGGCCTTTATTAAATAAAATCACGCCCAATAAAGAGTTACTGTGTCGGGTTAGTCTGTGAGGTAGGCCTTAAAAGAAAACTGTCATCAGGGCCTTAATTAAATAAAATCATGCCCATAAGAGTGTTATTGTAACAGAAGTTAGTCAGTGAAGCGCAGGCCTTATAGAAAACATTCATCGAGGGCCTTTATTAAATAAATCATGCCCAATAAAAGTTACTGTGTCGGAGTCAGTCTGTGGCGCAGGCCTTATAGAAAACATTTTTCAGGGCCTTTATTAAATAAATCACGCCCAATAAAGAGTTACTGTGTCGGGTTAGTCTGTGGCGCAGGCCTTATAGAAAAACATTCATCGAGGGCCTTTATTAAATAAAATCACGCCCAATAAAGCGTTACTGTGTGGGTTAGTCTGTGGCGCAGGCCTTATAGAAAAACATTTTCCAGGGCCTTTATTAAATAAAATCACGCCCAATAAGAGTTACTGTGTGAGGTTAGTCTGTGAGGTAGGCCTTAAAGAAAACTGTCATCAGGGCCTTAATTAAATAAAATCATGCCCATAAAGTGTTATTGTGTGAGGGGTTAGTCAGTGGCGCAGGCCTTATAGAAAACATTCATCGAGGGCCTTTATTAAATAAAATCATGCCCAATAAAGTTACTGTGTGTGGGGGTCAGTCTGTGGCGCAGGCCTTATAGAAAACATTTTCCAGGGCCTTTATTAAATAAAATCACGCCCAATAAAGAGTTACTGTGTCGGGTTAGTCTGTGAGGCAGGCCTTATACAAAACATTCATCGAGGGCCTTTATTAAATAAAATCATGCCCAATGAAAGAGTTACTGTGTCGGGGTTAGTCTGTGAGCGCAGGCCTTATAGAAAACATTCATCCAGGGCCTTTATTAAATACAATCATGCCCAATAAAGCGTTAATGTGTCGGGTTAGTCTGTGGCGCAGGCCTTAAAAAACTGTCATCAGGGCCTTTATTAAATAAAATCATGCCCAATGAAAGCGTTACTGTGTCAGGTTAGTCTGTGGCGCAGGCCTTATAGAAAACCATTTTTCCAGGGCCTTTATTAAATAAAATCATGCCCAATAAAGCGTTACTGTGTGGGGTTAGTCTGTGGCGCAGGCCTTATAGAAAACATTTTCCAGGGCCTTTATTAAAGTAAATCATGCCCAACAAAGAGTTACTGTGTCAGGTTAGTCTGTGGCATGCAGGCCTTATAGAAAACATTGTTCCAGGGCCTTTATTAAATAAAATCATGCCCAATGAAGCGTTACTGTGTCGAGGTTAGTCTGTGAGCGCAGGCCTTATAAAAACATTTTTCCAGGGCCTTTATTAAATAAAATCATGCCCAATAAAGCGTTACTGTGTCGGGTTAGTCTGTGAGCGCAGGCCTTATAGAAAACATTTTTCCAGGGCCTTTATTAAATAAAATCATGCCCAACAAAGAGTTACTGTGTCGGGTTAGTCTGTGGCGCAGGCCTTATAGAAAACATTGTTCCAGGGCCTTTATTAAATAAAATCATGCCCAATGAAGCGTTACTGTGTGGGTTAGTCTGTGAGCGCAGGCCTTATAGAAAACATTCAATCAGGGCCTTTATTAAATAAAAATCATGCCCAAATAAGTACTATTGTGATGGGGTTAGTCTGTGACCCCAGGCCCTATGTAAAACTGTCACCCCAGGGCCTTTATTAAAGTAAATCATGCCCAATAAAGGTTACTGTGTTAGGGTTAGGCCTTATAGAAAACATTTTCCAGGGCCTTTATTAAATAAAATATGGCTAGGGTTAGGGGTTAGGGTTAGGGTTTGGGTTAAAGTTAGGGTTAGGGCGCAGGTTAGAAAACATTTTCCAGGGCCTTTATTAAATAAAATCATGCCCAATAAAGAGTTACTGTTGGAGGTTAGTCTGTTAGGGCAGGGTTAGGGTTGGGGTTCCAGGGTTAGGGCTATCATGCCCAAAGGGTTAGGGTTGGGTTAGGAGGTTAGTCTGTGGCGCAGGCCTTATAGAAAACATTCATCAGGGCCTTTATTAAATAAAATCATGCCCAAATAAGTGTTATTGTGATGGGGTTAGTCTGTGAGCGCAGGCCTTATAGAAAACATTCATCCAGGGTCTCTATTAAATAAAATCATGCCCAATAAGGTGTTACTGTGTAGGGGTTAGTCTGTGAGCGCAGGCCTTTTGTAAAACATTCATCAGGGCCTTTATTAAATAAATCATGCCCAAATAAGTGTTATTATAGATGGGGTTAGTCTGTGAGCGCAGGCCTTATAGAAAACATTCATCCAGGGCCTTTATTAAATAAAATCATGCCCAAATAAGTGTTATTGTGATAGGGTTAGTCTGTGAGCGCAGGCCTTATAGAAAACATTCATCCAGGGCCTTTATTAAATAAAATCATGCCCAAATAAGTGTTATTGTGATAGGGGTTAGTCTGTGAGCGCAGGCCTTATAGAAAACATTCATCAGGGCCTTTATTAAATAAAATCATGCCCAATAAGCGTTACTGTGTATGGAGGTTAGTCTGTGAGCGCAGGCCTTTGTAGAAAACATTCATCCAGGGCCTTTATTAAATAAAATCATGCCCAAATAAAGTGTTACTGTGATGAGGTTAGTCTGTGCGCAGGCCTTAAGAAAACATTCATCCAGGGCCTTTATTAAATAAAATCATGCCCAAATAAGTATTATTGTGATGGGGTTAGTCTGTGAGCGCAGGCCTTATAGAAAACATTCATCAGGGCCTTTATTAAATAAAATCATGCCCAAATAGTGTTAGTGTGTAGGGTTAGTCTGTGGCGCAGGCCTTATAGAAAACATTCATCCAGGCCTTTATTAAATAAAAAAATCATGCCCAATAAAGTGTTACTGTGTTAGGGTTAGTCTGTGAGCGCAGGCCTTATAGAAAACATTCATCCAGGCCTTTATTAAATAAAATCATGCCCAATGTTACTGTGATGGGAGTTAGTCTGTAGCGCAGGCCTTATAGAAAACATTCATCCAGGGCCTTTATTAAATAAAATCATGCCCAATAAAGTGTTATTGTGTGGGGTTAGTCTGTGGCGCAGGCCTTAAAAAAAATCCTCCAGGGTGGAGGGCCTTTAGTAAATAAAATCGTGCCCAAAGTGCGCGTTACTGTGTCGGGTTAGTCTGTGCGCGCAGGCCTTATTTGGACTTATTTTTCCAGGGCCTTTATCCTCCAAAATCATGCCCAGTAAAGCGTTCTGTGTCGGGTTAGTCTGTAAGCGCCGGCCTTATAGAAACATTCTTCCAGGGCCTTTATTAAATAAAATCATTTTGAGCTTAAAAAAAGATCGTTACCTCCAGGGTGGAGTCTGAGGCGCAGGCGTCGAGAAGTCGCATTTTCCAGGGCCGAGATCGGCTGAAATATGCCCAATGATAAAGCGTTATGTCTGGTTAGTCTGTGAGCGACCAGGTTTTGATAGAAAACAAAATCCTCCAGGGCCTTTATTAAATAAAAGTGTAAAGCGAAAGCGTTACTGTGTCGGGTTAGTCTGTGCGCAGGCCTGAAATATCGCCTGGACATTTGGACAGGGCCTTTTGAAAGCAAAAATCCTCCAGGGTGGCGTTACTGTGTCGGGTTAGTCGTCGCGAGTCTTATAGAAAACCCGGCCCAGGGCCTCGTCTGAAATATGCGCCTGGATGTCTGGACTTAGGTTTTGAGCAGCAAAAAAACCTCCAGGGTGGATTAAGTCGAGTGGGAAAGCGTCGGGAAGTCTGTAACCCGGCCGAGATATAGCTGAAATTCGCCTGGGCCTTTATTAAATAAAAACAAGCCCAAATAAATCCTCCAGGGTGTGAAGTGGGGTTAGTCTGTGCCCCAGGGCCTGTATCGTCTAAAACTATCACCCAGGGCCTTTATAGAAGTAAAATCATGCCCAATAAGGTTAGGGTTAGAAGGTTAGGGTTAGGGTTAGGGTTGAAAGTTAAAAAATAGGGCTAGATGGTTAGGAGTTAGGTTAGGGTTTGGGTTAGGGTTAGGGGTTAGGGCTAAGGGTTAGGGTCGTTAGTCGGTTAACCGGCCGAGATCGTCTGAAATTGCGCCTGGATGTTTGGACTTAGGGTTTGAAAGCAAAAAATTTCCTCCAGGGTGGCGGTTAGGGTTAGGGAAAGCGTTAGGAAGTTAGGGTTAACCCGAGAGGGTCTGAAATATGCGCCTGGATGTTTGGACTTAGGTTTTTAAAGAAAACATTCATCCAGGAGCCGGGGTCGAGTCATGCCCAAATCGTGTTATTGTGATGGGAGTTAGTCTGTGGCATGAAGCCGCCTGGAAACATTCATCCAGGGTCTCTATTAAATAAAATCCTGCCCAATAAAGGTGTTACTGTGGGAAAAGCGTTAGTCTGGCGCGCAGGCCCTTTGTAAAACATTCATCAGCGCCTGGATTTTGGAAAGGTTATCATGCCCAAAAAAATTGTTATTGTGATGGGGTTAGTCTGTGAGCGCAGGCCTCCGGAAAACATTCATCCAGGGCCTTTATTAAATAAAATCATGCCCAAATGGATGTTATTGTTTTGAGCGCCAGGTTAGTCTGTGAGCGCAGGCCTTATAGAAAACATTCATCCAGGGCCTTTATAGAATAAAATCATGCCCAAATGGTTATTGTGATGGGGGTTAGTTTTGAGTGCAGGCCTTATAGAAAACATTCCTCCAGGGCCTTTATTAAATAAAATCATGCCCAATAAAGGCGCTACTGTGTCGGGTTCGTCGGTGGATGCAGCGCCTGGAATGTTTGGACAGGGCCTTTTTAAATAAAATCATGCCCAAATAAGTGTTATTGTGATGGGGTTAGTCTGTGAGCGCAGGCCTTATAGAGAAACATTCATCCAGGGCCTTTATAGAATCGGATCATGCCCCATGGATGTTTTGTGATGGGGTTAGTCTGTGAGCGCAGGCCTTATAGAAAACATTCATCCAGGGCCTTTATAGAAAAAAAAATTATGCCCAATAAGGTGTTAGTGTGTCCGGGGTTAGTCTGGATGTTTGGACAGGGTTTTGAGCGAAAACATTTCATCCAGGGCGAGAATCATAACATCCAAATCCGGGAAAGCGATGCCCATTAAAGTGTTACTCGTTGGCGCCTGGATGTTTGGACCAGGTTTTGGAAAATTAAAAAACCTCCAGACACGGGGCGGGTTAGTAAGTGTGAAAGCGCCCGTGAAGTGGGCTCTTAACCGGCCGAGATCGGCTGTGAGAGCGCCTGGATGTCTGGACGTAGGTTTTGAGCGGCAAAAAATCCTCCGGGTGGTGGCGGTCGAGTGGAAAGCGTCGAGAGAGTGGGGCTTAACCGGCCGAGATCGGCTGAAATATGCGCCTGGATGTTTGGACTTAGGTTTTGAAAGCAAAAAAATCCTCCCAGGGTGGCGTGGGTCGAGTGGGAAAGCGCCCGTGAAGTGGGGGCTTAACCCGGCCGAGATCGGCTGAAATATGCGCCTGGATGTCTGGACTTAGGTTTTGAGCGGCAAAAATACCTCCAGGGTGGCGGGAGGTCGAGTGGGAAAGCGTCCGTGAAGTGGGGCTTAACCGGCCGAGATCGGCTGAAATATGCGCCTGGATGTTTGGACTTAGGTTTTGAAAGCAAAAAAATCCTCCAGGGTGGCGCGGGTCGAGTGGGAAAGCGTCCGTGAAGTCGGGCTTACCGGCCGAGATCGTCTGAAATATGCGCCTGGATGTTTGGACTTAGGTTTGAAGCAGCAAAAAAAAATCCTCCAGGGTGGCGAAGGTCGAGTGGGAAAGCGCCCGGAAGTCGCACTTAACCCGGCCGAGATCGTCTGAAATATGCGCCTGGATGTTTGGACTTAGGTTTTGAGCTTAAAAAAAATTCCTCCAGGGTGGCGGAAGTCGAGTGGGAAAGCGTCGAGAAGTCGCACTTAACCCGGCCGAGATCGGCTGAAATATGCGCCTGGATGTTTGGACTTAGGTTTTGAAAGCAAAAAAAATCCTCCAGGGTGGCGGGGTCGAGTGGGAAAGCGTCGAGAAGTCGCGCATAACCGGCCGAGATCGTCTGAAATATGCGCCTGGATGTTTGGACTTAGGTTTTGAAAGCAAAAAAATCCTCCAGGGTGGCGGGAAGTCGAGTGGGAAAGCGTCCAGGAAGTCGCACTTAACCCGGCCGAGATCGTCTGAAATATGCGCCTGGATGTTTGGACTTAGGTTTTGAAAGCAAAAAAATTTCCTCCAGGGTGGCGAAGTCGAGTGGGAAAGCGTCCGGAAGTCGCACTTAACCCGGCCGAGATCGTCTGAAATATGCGCCTGGATGTTTGGACTTAGGTTTTGAAAAAAAAATTTCCTCCAGGGGTGGCGGGGTCGAGTGGGAAAGCGTCCGAAGTCGCACTTAACCGGCGAGATCGGCTGTCTGAAATATGCGCCTGGATGTCTGGACTTAGGTTTTGAAAGCAAAAAAATTTCCTCCAGGGAGGCGGGAGTCGAGTGGGAAAGCGTCCGGGAAGTCGCGCACTAACCCGGCTGAGATCGGTCTGAAATATGCGCCTGGATGTTTGGACTTAGGTTTTGAGCATAAAAAAAATTTCCTCCAGGAGGCGCGAAGTCGGAGTGGGAAAGCGTCGGGAAGGCGCATAACCGGCTGAGATCGGCTGAAATATGCGCCTGGATGTTTGGACTTAGGTTTTGAAAGCAAAAAATTTCCTCCAGGGGGCGGCGAAGTCGAGTGGGAAAGCGTCCGGGAAGCGCACTTAACCGGCTGAGATCGGTCTGGATGAAGCGCCTGGATGTTTGGACTTAGGTTTTGAAAGCAAAAAATTTCCTCCAGGGAGGCGAAGTCGAGTGGGAAAGCGTCCGGGAAGCGCACCAACCCGGCTGAGATCGGTCGGATGAAATAAGCGCCTGGATGTTTGGACTTAGGTTTTGAAAGCGCAAAAAAATTTCCTCCAGGGGCGGGTCGAGTGGGAAAGCGTCCGGGAAGCGCGCTTAACCCGGACTCGATCGGTCGGAATAAGCGCCTGGATGTTTGGACTTAGGTTTTGAGCGAAAAAATTTCCTCCAGGGAGGCGGAAGTCGAGTGGGAAAGCGTCCGAGAAGTCGCATAACCCGGCGAGATCGGCTGAAATATGCGCCTGGATGTTTGGACTTAGGTTTTGAGCGAAAAAAAATTTCCTCCAGGAGGCCGGGTCGAGTGGAAAGCGTCGAAGTCGCGCTTAACCGGCGAGATCGGCTGAAATATGCGCCTGGATGTTTGGACTTAGGTTTTGAGCGAAAAAATTTCCTCCAGGAGGCGGGTCGAGTGGGAAAGCGTCGAAGTCGCTTAACCCGGCTGAGATCGGCTGAAATATGCGCCTGGATGTTTGGACTTAGGTTTTGAGCGAGAAAAAATTTCCTCCAGGGAGGCGGGGTCGAGTGGGAAAGCGTCGAGAAGTCGCACTTAACCCGGCTGAGATCGGCTGAAATATGCGCCTGGATGATTTTCGTTTGAAAATTGCACTAAGTCAACCGGGAAAGGTCCGACTTCCATACCCTCCGAGGCTCGAGTCAGGCCGACCGAGGCCTCTTCGGGCACGATTCAAATTTCACGCGACCCGGAGGTGGCCGTTTACCAGAACAACTTTTACATCAACTTTAATTTTTTTTTTTTTTTTTTTTTTTTTTTTTCTCTAAAAACTCTGAAATTCGTGCCCTGCGCGTCGCTGCTTAACAGAGGCGAGTCTGTAGCGCAGGCCTTTGTAGAAAACATTCATCCAGGGCCTTTAATAAATAAAATCATACCCAAATCTGTGTTATTGTGTGGAGGTTAGTCTGTGGCGCAGGCCTTATGGAAAACATTCATGAGGCCTTTATTAAATAAAATCATGCCCAATAAAGAGTTAATGGGTGGGTTAGTCTGTGGCGCAGGCCTTATAGAAAAACATTTTCCAGGGCCTTTATTAAATAAAATCACGCCCAATAAAGAGTTACTGTGTCGGGTTAGTCTGTGAGGCAGGCCTTAAAAAAACTGTCATCAGGGCCTTTATTAAATAAAATCATGCCCATAAAGTGTTATTATAGCAGAGGTTAGTCTGTAGCGCAGGCCTTAAAGAAAACATTTATCAGGGCCTTTATTAAATAAAATCATGCCCAATAAAGCGTTACTGTGTCGGGGTTAGTCTGTGGCGCAGGCCTTATAGAAAACATTTTTCCAGGGCCTTTATTAAATAAAATCATGCCCAATAAAGCGTTACTGTGTCGGGTTAGTCTGTGAGCGCAGGCCTTATAGAAAACATTTTCCAGGGCCTTTATTAAGTAAAATCATGCCCAACAAAGAGTTACTGTGTCAGGTTAGTCTGTGGCGCAGGCCTTAAAGAAAACTGTCATCAGGGCCTTTATTAAATAAAATCATGCCCATAAAAGTGTTATTATAGCAGAGGTTAGTCAGTGAGCGCAGTGCTTATAGAAAACATTTTTCCAGGGCCTTTATTAAATAAAATCACGCCCAATAAAGCGTTACTGTGTCGGGTTAGTCTGTGGCGCAGGCCTTATAGAAAAACATTTTCCAGGGCCTTTATTAAATAAAATCACGCCCAATAAAGAGTTACTGTGTCGGGTTAGTCTGTGAGGTAGGCCTTAAAGAAAACTGTCATCAGGGCCTTAATTAAATAAAATCATGCCCATAAAGTGTTGTTATTATTGAGGGGTTAGTCAGTGGCGCAGGCCTTATAGAAAACATTCATCGAGGCCTTTATTAAATAAAATCATGCCCAATAAAGAGTTACTGTGTGAGAGTCAGTCTGTGGCGCAGGCCTTATAGAAAACATTTTCCAGGGCCTTTATTAAATAAAATCACGCCCAATAAAGAGTTACTGTGTCAGGTTAGTCTGTGAGCGCAGGCCTTATAGAAAAACATTCATCGAGGCCTTTATTAAATAAAATCACGCCCAATAAAGCGTTACTGTGTCGGGTTAGTCTGTGGCGCAGGCCTTATAGAAAAACATTTTCCAGGGCCTTTATTAAATAAAATCACGCCCAATAAAGAGTTACTGTGTCGGGTTAGTCTGTGAGGTAGGCCTTAAAGAAAACTGTCATCAGGGCCTTAATTAAATAAAATCATGCCCATAAGAGTGTTATTATAGCAGAGGTTAGTCAGTGAGCGCAGGCCTTATAGAAAACATTCATCGAGGGCCTTTATTAAATAAAATCATGCCCAATAAAGAGTTACTGTGCGGGAGGTCAGTCTGTGGCGCAGGCCTTATAGAAAACATTTTCCAGGGCCTTTATTAAATAAAATCACGCCCAATAAAGAGTTACTGTGTCGGGTTAGTCTGTGAGGCAGGCCTTATACAAAACATTCATCGAGGCCTTTATTAAATAAAATCATGCCCAATGAAGAGTTACTGTGTCGGGGTTAGTCTGTGGCGCAGGCCTTATAGAAAACATTCATCCAGGGCCTTTATTAAATACAATCATGCCCAATAAAGCGTTAATGTGTCGGGTTAGTCTGTAGCGCAGGCCTTAAAGAAAACTGTCATCAGGGCCTTTATTAAATAAAATCATGCCCAATGAAGCGTTACTGTGTCGGGTTAGTCTGTGGCGCAGGCCTTATAGAAACCATTTTCCAGGGCCTTTATTAAATAAAATCATGCCCAATAAAGCGTTACTGTGTCGGGTTAGTCTGTGAGCGCAGGCCTTATAGAAAACATTTTCCAGGGCCTTTATTAAGTAAAATCATGCCCAACAAAGAGTTACTGTGTCGGGTTAGTCTGTGGCGCAGGCCTTATAGAAAACATTGTTCCAGGGCCTTTATTAAATAAAATCATGCCCAATGAAGCGTTACTGTGTCGGGTTAGTCTGTAGCGCAGGCCTTATAGAAAACATTTTTCCAGGGCCTTTATTAAATAAAATCATGCCCAATAAAGCGTTACTGTGTGGGTTAGTCTGTGGCGCAGGCCTTATAGAAAACATTTTTCCAGGGCCTTTATTAAGTAAAATCATGCCCAACAAAGAGTTACTGTGTCGGGTTAGTCTGTGAGCGCAGGCCTTATAGAAAACATTGTTCCAGGGCCTTTATTAAATAAAATCATGCCCAATGAAGCGTTACTGTGTCGGGTTAGTCTGTGGCGCAGGCCTTATAGAAAACATTCAATCAGGGCCTTTATTAAATAAAAACATGCCCAAATAAGTGCTATTGTGATGGGGTTAGTCTGTGACCCCAGGCCCTGTGTAAAACTGTCACCCAGGGCCTTTATAGAGTAAAATCATGCCCAATAAGGTTAGGGTTAGGGTTAGGGTTAGGGTTAGGGTTAGGGTTAGGGTTAGGGCTAGGGTTAGGGTTAGGGTTAGGGTTTGGGTTAGGGTTAGGGTTAGGGCTAGGGTTAGGGTTAGGGTTAGGAGTTAGGGCTAGGGTTAGGGTTAGGGTTAGGGTTAGGGTTAGGGTTAGGGTTAGGGTTAGGGTTAGGGTTAGGGTTAGGGTTAGGGCTAGGGTTAGGGTTAGGGTTAGGGTTAGGGTTAGGGTTAGTCTGTGGCATGGGCCTTATAGAAAACATTCATCAGGGCCTTTATTAAATAAAATCATGCCCAAATAAGTATTATTGTGATGGGGTTAGTCTGTGAGCGCAGGCCTTATAGAAAACATTCATCCAGGAGTCTCTATTAAATAAAATCATGCCCAATAAGGTGTTACTGTGTAGGGTTAGTCTGTGGCGCAGGCCCTTTGTAAAACATTCATCAGGGCCTTTATTAAATAATATCATGCCCAAATAAGTGTTATTGTGATGGGGTTAGTCTGTGGCGCAGGCCTTATAGAAAACATTCATCAGGGCCTTTATTAAATAAAATCATGCCCAAATAAGTGTTATTGTGATAGGGTTAGTCTGTGAGCGCAGGCCTTATAGAAAACATTCATCAGGGCCTTTATAGAATAAAATCATGCCCAAATAAGTGTTATTGTGATGGGGTTAGTCTGTGAGTGCAGGCCTTATAGAAAACATTCCTCCAGGGCCTTTATTAAATAAAATCATGCCCAATAAAGGCGCTACTGTGTCGGGTTAGTCTGTAGCGCAGGCCTTTGTAGAAAACATTCATCCAGGGCCTTTTTAAATAAAATCATGCCCAAATAAGTGTTATTGTGATGGGGTTAGTCTGTGAGCGCAGGCCTTATAGAAAACATTCATCCAGGGCCTTTATAGAATAAAATCATGCCCACATAAGTGTTATTGTGATGGGGTTAGTCTGTGGCGCAGGCCTTATAGAAAACATTCATCCAGGGCCTTTATAGAAAAAAATTATGCCCAATAAGGTGTTAGTGTGTAGGGGTTAGTCTGTGGCGCAGGCCCTTTGTAAAACATTCATCAGGCGAGAATGAAATAAAGCGATGCCCATTAAAGTGTTACTGCGTTGGGGTTATGTGTGAGCCCAGGCCCTTTGGAAAATTGAAATCCAGACACGGGGTTCGTAAATGTGTGTGTCGAGAAGTCGCTCTTAACCCGGCCTTGATCGGCTGTGCAGCGCCTGGATGTCTGGGCGTAGGTTTTGAGCAGCAAAAAAATCCTCCAGGGTGGAGGTCGAGTGGGAAAGCGTCGAGAAGTCGCACTTAACCCGGCGAGATCGGCTGAAATATGCGCCTGGATGTTTGGACTTAGGTTTTGAAAGCAAAAAAATCCTCCAGGGTGGCGCGGGTCGAGTGGGAAAGCGTCGGGAAGTCGCACTTAACCGGCCGAGATCGTCTGAAATATGCGCCTGGATGTCTGGACTTAGGTTTTGAGCGGCAAAAATACCTCCAGGGTGGAGAAGTCGAGTGGGAAAGCGTCGAGAAGTCGCACTTAACCCGGCGAGATCGGCTGAAATATGCGCCTGGATGTCTGGACTTAGGTTTTGAAAGCAAAAAAATCCTCCAGGGTGGCGAAGTCGAGTGGGAAAGCGTCCGGGAAGTCGCACTTAACCCGGCCGAGATCGTCTGAAATATGCGCCTGGATGTTTGGACTTAGGTTTTGAAAGCAAAAAAATCCTCCAGGGTGGCGAAGTCGAGTGGGAAAGCGTCGGAAGTCGCACTTAACCGGCGAGATCGTCTGAAATATGCGCCTGGATGTCTGGACTTAGGTTTTGAGCGGCAAAAAAATACCTCCAGGGTGGAGAGGTCGAGTGGGAAAGCGTCCGAGAAGTCGCATAACCCGGCGAGATCGGCTGAAATATGCGCCTGGATGTTTGGACTTAGGTTTTGAAAGCAAAAAAATCCTCCAGGGTGGCGAAGTCGAGTGGGAAAGCGTCCGGGAAGTCGCATAACCCGGCGAGATAAATCTGAAATATGCGCCTGGATGTTTGGACTTAGGTTTTGAAAGCAAAAAAATTTCCTCCAGGGTGGCGAAGTCGAGTGGGAAAGCGTCGGGAAGTCGCGCATAACCCGGCGAGATCGTCTGAAATATGCGCCTGGATGTTTGGACTTAGGTTTTGAAAAAAAAAATTTCCTCCAGGGTGGCGAAGTCGAGTGGGAAAGCGTCCGGGAAGTCGCATAACCCGGCCGAGATCGTCTGAAATATGCGCCTGGATGTTTGGACTTAGGTTTTGAGCGAAAAAAAAATTTCCTCCAGGAGACCCGGGTCGAGTGGGAAAGCGTCGAGAAGCACTTAACCGGCCGAGATCGGCTGGATGAAGCGCCTGGATGTCTGGACTTAGGTTTTGAAAGCAAAAAAATTTCCTCCAGGGCCGGCGAAGTCGAGTGGGAAAGCGTCCGGGAAGCGCACTTAACCCGGACTCGTCGGTCGGATGAAGCGCCTGGATGTTTGGACTTAGGTTTTGAAGCATAAAAAATTTCCTCCAGGGCGGCGAAAGTCCGAGTGGGAAAGCGTCGGGAAGGCGCACTTAACCGGACTCGTCGGTCGGATGAAAGCGCCTGGATGTTTGGACTTAGGTTTTGAGCGCAAAAAATTTCCTCCAGGGCGGCGGGAAGTCGAGTGGGAAAGCGTCGGGAAAGCGCACTTAACCGGACTCGATCGGTCGGATGAAGCGCCTGGATGTTTGGACTTAGGTTTTGAGCGAAAAAAATTTCCTCCAGGGCCGGCGAAGTCGAGTGGGAAAGCGTCCGGGAAGGCGCACTTAACCGGACTCGATCGGTCGGATGAAGCGCCTGGATGTTTGGACTTAGGTTTTGAGCGAAAAAAATTTCCTCCAGGGCGGCGAAGTCGAGTGGGAAAGCGTCCGGAAGGCGCGCTTAACCGGACTCGATCGGTCGGATGAAGCGCCTGGATGTTTGGACTTAGGTTTTGAGCGAAAAAAATTTCCTCCAGGGCGGCGAAGTCGAGTGGGAAAGCGTCCGGAAAGCGCGCTTAACCGGACTCGTCGGTCGGATGAAGCGCCTGGATGTTTGGACTTAGGTTTTGAGCGAAAAAAATTTCCTCCAGGGCGGCGAAGAAGTCGAGTGGGAAAGCGTCGGGAAGCGCGCATAACCGGACTCGATCGGTCGGATGAAGCGCCTGGATGTTTGGACTTAGGTTTTGAGCGAAAAAATTTCCTCCAGGGCGGCGAAGTCGAGTGGAAAGCGTCGGGAAGGCGCATAACCGGACTCGATCGGTCGGATGAAGCGCCTGGATGATTTTCGTTTGAAAATTGCACTAAGTCAACCGAGAAAGGTCCGACTTCCATACCCTCCGAGGCTCGAGTCAGGCCGACCGAGGCCTCCTCCGGGCATGATTCAAATTTTCCCGCGACCCTGGGGTGGCGTTTACACAGGAGCAACTTTTACATGGGTACGATTTGGTGAGCGCGTGTTTTGTGGACTTAGTCTCTGGCGAAAAAAAGTCGAAAAAGCGACTAAGTCCATATCGACTTAGGTTTTGAGCGCAATCTTTCTGAAGCTCCGGGCGAGAGCTATCGAGCGCTTCACCTGAAACACGGACACAGGCGCCGAGAGAGGGCGTTCGGCGGCGAGGCGTCCCCTCGGCCCGAAAGCGTGATCGATTGGAGGCGCAGCGCGCCTAGCCTAGAGACCCCACCCGGCCAGCCCGCTGCCGCTATAAATCGGGAGTGCCTGGCAGAACACGGCGTGCAATGGGTTCACGTTTGGGCTTTGACAGCACGCGCGCGCCGGGCAATTTGGGCGTCGTGCAGGCAGGCCCCCTCAGCCGAGGAAGCGCCGAACCGCCGGAGAGAGGCCTGAGCGGCGGTCAGGCGCGAGAGTCCGTCACGGCCCGGGCGTGGAGGGCAAGCGGCAGCGTCAGCGGCGCGCGGCGGTACCCCGTCCCGTGAAACACACTTTTCCGGCGTCGGCGCGATCCCAGCGGCCACCCACCCCAGCAGCGGCCCCGCCGAAAGGTTCGAGCAGCGCGTCGCCCTATGGCGGCGGTCTTAGCCGAGGTCAAGCGGGGTCTGCCCAGGCCCCCTCCTCAGGCGGACTGAGACCCGTGTGTGTAGGCAAAAAGCGCAGCGTCGGTTTAGTCCCCTCGACCCACAGGGGGTTACCTGGTTGATCCTGCCAGTAACATATGCTTGTCTCAAAGATTAAGCCATGCAGGTCTAAGTGCACCACGGCGGTACAGTGAAACTGCGAATGGCTCATTAAATCAGTTATGGTCCCTTTGATCGCTCCACCCGGTACTTGGATAACTGTGGCAATTCCAGAGCTAATACATGCAAGCAGCGCCGACCGGGCGGCCGCCTCTCCTCGCGGGGCGGGAGGCTGAGGCAGCGATGCATTTATCAGATCAAAACCCATCCGGGCCCCGGGCGATCCGTCCTCGGACCGGTACCTTTGGTGACTCTAGATAACCTCGGGCGATCGCTCGCCCTTCGCGGCGGCGACGATTCATTCAGTGTCTGCCCTATCAACTTTCGATGGTACATCAGGCGCCTACCATGGTGACCACGGGTGGCGGGGAATCAGGGTTCGATTCGGAGAGGAGCCTGAGAAGCGGCTACCACATCCAAGGAAGGCAGCAGGCGCAAATTACCCATTTCCGACTCGGGAGGTAGTAGCGAAAAATAACAATACAGGTCTCTTTGAGGCCCTGTAATTGGAATAGCGTATCTTAAACACATGGCGAGGACCCATTGGAGGCAAGTCTGGTGCCAGCAGCGCGGTAATTCCAGCTCAATAGCGTATATTAAAGTTGCTGCAGTTAAAAGCTGCGTAGTTGGATCTACAAGGATCTGGCTGGCGGTCGCCGAGAGCGAAACCACCGCCGTCCCAGAGTCCCTGCCTCGGCGCCCCGGATGCCCTTGGCTGGGTGTCGGTCCGAGAGCCAAAGCGTTTACTTTGAAAAAATTAGAGTGTTCAAAGCAGGCGGCGTCGCGCGCTGAATACGCAGCTAGGAATAATGGAATAGGACTCGGTTCTATTTTGTGGTTTCTGGAACCGGAGCCATGATTAAGAGGGCGGCGGGGCATTGCGTATTGCGCGCTAGAGGTGAAATTCTTGGACGGCGCAAGGGCGAACAGCGAAAGCATTTGCCAAGAATGTTTTCATTAATCAAGAAACGAAAGTCGGAGGTTGAAGGCGATCAGATACCGTCGTAGTTCCGACCGTAAGCGATGCCGACCCGCGATCGGCGGCGTTATTCCCATGACCCGCCGGGCGGCGTGCGCGGAAACCCACAGTCTTTGGGTTCGGGGAGTATGGTTGCAAAGCTGAAACTTAAGGGAATTGCGGAAGGCACCACCAGGAGTGGAGCCTGCGGCAATTGACTCAACACGGAAACCTCACCCGGCCCGGACACGGAAAGGATTGACAGATTGATAGCTCTTTCTCGATTCTGTGGGTGGTGGTGCATGGCGTTCTTAGTTGGTGGAGGCGATTTGTCTGGTTCATTCCGATAGCGAGCGAGACTCCGGCTTGCTAAATAGTGGCGCGGCCACTTGGGTCGGCGTCAAAAACTTCTTGCCAGAGGACAAGTGGCGTTCAGCCCGCGCGAGATGGAGCAATAACAGGTCTGTGATGCCCTTAGATGTCGGGGCTGCGCGGCGCCACAATGGGCGGATCAGCGTGTGTCTACCCTGCGCCGAGAGGCGCGGGTAACCAGCTGAACCCGCTCGTGATCGGGACTGGGGATTGAAACTATTTCCCATCGAGAATTCCCAGTAGCGCGGGTCATAAGCTCGCGTTGATTAAGTCCCTGCCCTTTTTACACACCGCCCGTCGCTACTACCGATTGGATGGTTTAGTGAGGTCCTCGGACCCGGCCCGCCCGGTGCCTCGCGAGAGCTCTGGCGGGCGCCGGGAAGGCGATCAAACTTGACTATCTAGAGAAGTAAAAGTCGTAACAAGGTTTCCGTAGGTGAACCTGCGGAAGGATCGTGCTCGGCCCGGCCCGATCCAGCGAAACCGCCCGGGCGAGGCCTAGCCCACCTCCCCGTCTCAAGCTCGGAGTGCGCGGCAGGGCGGCGGCTCGGCGCGGCCTCTCCCCTCCGGAGCACCAGCGAAAGCGCAGGCGCGATAAGAAAAAAAGGAACTTGACTGTCGCTGCACTCGGCGGCCCCGCTTTCAGCGGCGGGGGGCTGAGCGGGAGCCCTGGCGAGTACCGCGCGGCCTCGGGACCGTGGGTTCAAAGTCTCCTCCCGCGAAGGAGCGCCCGTCCGAGGTAAAAAACCTCTATCCTATTTTACTCTATGATCCAGCGGCGTGGCCGAGAGGTCTGCCGCTCAAAAACCCAAGGCGGCAAAAGAACCGCACAAAAACCTAAGGCGAAGCGAGAGAGATCCGCGAGAAGGAGCGCCGTTCCCTGGGAGGCAGCGCACCTCCCGCGGAGGCTTGAGCAACCTACGCGGCGCCCATGACTGTCGCTGCACTCGGCGGGCCCCTGCTTTCCAGCGGCGGGGCGGGCCGGAGGCCCTGGCGGAGTACCGCTTACGGCCTCCGGGACCGTGGGTTCAAAGTCTCCTCCCGCGAAGGAGGCGCCCGTCGGGGGTAAAAAAACCTCTATCCTATTTTACTCTATGATCCAGCGGCCGTGGCGAGAGAGGTCTGCCGCTCAAAAACCCAAAGCGGCAAAAGAACGCACAAAAACCTAAGGAGAGAGAGAGAGAGATCCGAGAGAACTTGACTGTCGCTGCACTCGGCGGGCCCCTGCTTTCAGCGGCGGGGCTGAGCGAGGGCCCTGGCGAGTACCCATACGGCCTCGGGACCGTGGGTTCAAAGTCTCCTCCCGCGAAGGAGGCGCCCGTCGAGGTAAAAAAACCTCTATCTATTTTACTCTATGATCCAGCGGCCGTGGCCGAGAGGTCTGCCGCGCAAAAACCCAAAGCGGCAAAGAACCGCACAAAAACCTAAGGCGAGAGAGAGAGATCGAGAGAGAACTTGACTGTCGCTGCACTCGGTGAGCCCCTGCTTTCCAGCGGCGGGGCGAGCGAGAACCCTGGCGGAGTACCCGCCACGGCCTCGGGACCGTGGGTTCAAAGTCTCCTCCCGCGAAGGAGGCGCCCGTCGAGGGTAAAAAACCTCTATCTATTTTACTCTATGTTCCAGCGGCCGTGGCCGAGAGGTCTGCCGCTCAAACATCCAAGGCGGCAAAAGAACGCACAAAAACCTAAGGCAGAGCGGAGAGGATCCGCGAGAAGGGCGCCGTTCCCCTGGGAGGCTTAGCGCACCTCCCGCGGAGAGCAGGCAACCTACGCGGCGCCCCACCCCCTTGGCGGGGTGGGGGCGAGGAACATGAGCCTCTGAAGACTTTGCTTTGCCCACCCGGCGGGTACCCAGCAGGCCTTCGGGACCGTGGGTTGAAGTCCCCCTCGCGAGGCGCCCGTCGAGCGACCCCCTTTGTATTTTGAACCCACACAAGCCTGTGCAGTTCGGCCTCGCCTCCGGGCGCTAAACTCAAGCGCGATACGACTCTTAGCGGTGGATCACTCGGCTCGTCGTCGATGAAGAAGCGCAGCCAGCTGCGAGAACTAATGTGAATTGCAGGACACGCCGATCGCCGACGCCGAGCGCGCTGCGGCCCGGGTCCGTCCGGGCCACGCCTGTCTGGTCGCTTTCCCGCCGATCGGGACCTCCGGGTCCCGCGGCTGGAAAGCGTCGCGAGGGCTTCCGCTCCCCTCCGTCCTCCCAAGTGCAGACCGCCACGGGCGCCGCCTCCTCGGCGGGAGTCGGCGCTTCCTCGGCTTCCCCCTCCCACGAGAGAAGTCAGCGTCCCCCAGGCGTCTGGGACGGCGGCGTCCTCCTCTCGGCGGCTTCGGTGGTGTCTGCCACCTCCGTCGCCCGCCGGCGTGGACCCCCGGCTCCCTCCGCCCCTCGGGCGCTCCGTGCGTAGCGCGAGAGTTCGCGCTCCGTCTCTCGCCCCCCTCGGCGCCCTGCCCGGCGCGCGGCGAGACCTGTTCAGGCCAGCCGCAGCAGCAGCAGCGCGGCGGCGCTCCTAACCATATCCGACAGCGACCTCAGATCAGGCGAGGCGACCCGCTGAATTTAAGCATATTACTAAGCGGAGAAAAGAAACTAACAAGAGATTCCCTCAGTAGCGGCGGCGAGGAAGAGCCCAGCGCCGAATCCGCCCGGGCCACGGCGGCGAGGACATGTGGCGTACAGAAGGCCGTTCTCTCGGCGCGGGTCGGGGGCCCAAGTCCTTCTGATGGAGGCTTAGCCCGTGGACGGTGTGAGGCCGGTAGCAGGCCCCCTCCCGCGCCGAGTGCGGTTCTTCTCGGGTCGGGTTGCTTGGGAATGCAGCCCAAAGCGGGTAGTAAACTCCATCTAAGGCTAAATACGGCACGAGACCGATGAGTCGACAAGTACCGTGAGAAAGTTGAAAAGAACTTTGAAAGAGAGTTCAACAGGGCGTGAAACCGCTAAGAGGTAAGCGGGTGGGAGTCCGCCACGGTCTGCCGGAGAGATTCAGCTCGGCGGGCCCGGCGGCCGGCGCGGCGTGCGCGGATCCTTGACGGGGAAACGCCGCCCGTCGGGCCTTCGGCGGCGCCGTCGGGTGCACTTCTTCGGCGGTGCGCGCGACCGGCTCGGTTTGGCCAGGAAGGGCGGGGCGAAGGTGGCAGGCGGCTCCCCTCAGGCGGGGCCGCCCGGCTTTACAGAAACCCCACGCTCCGACTTTGCCGCTTACCCGGGGCGCGGGAAGTGTCCTCGCGCCTTCTCTCCTGCCGGCAGCGGGAGGGGCGGGGCCCCCGTCCCAGCGCGTCGTCGGCCGGGACGGACTGTCCTCAGTCCGTCCCGGCCGCGCCCAGCGCCGCCAGAGGCGGGGATCGGCCCTCGTACAAGTGGCGCTCGAGTCGCGGTGGTCGGCCACCCACCCGACCCGTCTTGAAACACGGACCAAAAGAGTCTGCGCAGCGCGCGAGTCAAAGGGTGTCTCTCGAGCCCCCACGGCGCAATGAAGGTGAAGGCCGGCGCCCGCCGGCTCAGGTGGGATCCCCCCGCCCCGGCGGGGGGCGCACCACCGGCCCGTCTGGCCCGCACCGCCGGGCAGGTGGAGCTAGAGCGCGCGCGATGGTACCCGAAAGATGGTGAACTATGCCTGGGCAGGCGAAGCCAGAGAAACTCTGGTGGAGGCCGTGGCGGATCTGGCGTACCAAATCGGTCGTCCGACCTGGGTATAGGGGCGAAAGACTAATCGAACCATCTAGTAGCTGGTTCCCTCCGAAGTTTCCCTCAGGATAGCTGGCGCTCGCTCGCACAAGCAGTTTTATCCGGTAAAGCGAATGACAAGAGGCCTTGGGGCCGAAACGATCTCAACCTATTCTCAAACTTTAAATGGGTAAGAAGCCCGGCTCGCTGGCCTGGAGCCTGGGCGTGGAATGCGAGACGCCAAGTGGGCCACTTTTGGTAAGCAGAACTGGCGCTGCGGGATGAACCGAAC
>NW_025047683.1:4599313-4614313 GCF_018831695.1 Puntigrus tetrazona | reverse complement strand
TTTGAGCGAAAAAAATTTCCTCCAGGAGGCCGCGGGTCGAGTGGGAAAGCGTCGAAGTCGCACTTAACCCGGCTGAGATCGGCTGAAATATGCGCCTGGATGATTTTCGTTTGAAAATTGCACTAAGTCAACCGGGAAAAGGTCCGACTTCCATACCCTCCGAGGCTCGAGTCAGGCCGACCGAGAGGCCTCTTCGGGCACGATTCAAATTTCACCGCGACCCCGGAGGTGGCGTTTACCAGAGCAACTTTTACATCAACTTTAATTTTTTTTTTTTTTTTTTTTTCTCTAAAAACTCTGAAATTCGTGCCCTGCGCGTCGCTGCTTTAACAGGGCGAGTCTGTGAGCGCAGGCCTTTGTAAAACACACTCATCAGGGCCTTTAATAAATAAAATCATACCCAAATCTGTGTTATTGTAGTGAGGTTAGTCTGTGGCGCAGGCCTTATGGAAAACATTCATCGAGGGCCTTTATTAAATAAAATCATGCCCAATAAAGAGTTAATGGGTGGGTTAGTCTGTGGCGCAGGCCTTATAGAAAAACATTTTCCAGGGCCTTTATTAAATAAAATCACGCCCAATAAAGAGTTACTGTGTCGGGTTAGTCTGTGAGGCAGGCCTTAAAGAAAACTGTCATCAGGGCCTTTATTAAATAAAATCATGCCCATAAGAGTGTTATTATAGCAGAGGTTAGTCTGTGAGCGCAGGCCTTAAAGAAAACATTTATCAGGGCCTTTATTAAATAAAATCATGCCCAATAAAGCGTTACTGTGTCGGGTTAGTCTGTGGCGCAGGCCTTATAGAAAACATTTTTCCAGGGCCTTTATTAAATAAAATCATGCCCAATAAAGCGTTACTGTGTCGGGTTAGTCTGTGGCGCAGGCCTTATAGAAAACATTTTCCAGGGCCTTTATTAAGTAAAATCATGCCCAACAAAGAGTTACTGTGTCGGGTTAGTCTGTGAGCGCAGGCCTTAAAGAAAACTGTCATCAGGGCCTTTATTAAATAAAATCATGCCCATAAGAGTGTTATTATGCAGAGGTTAGTCAGTGAGCGCAGTGCTTATAGAAAACATTTTCCAGGGCCTTTATTAAATAAAATCACGCCCAATAAAGCGTTACTGTGTCGGGTTAGTCTGTGAGCGCAGGCCTTATAGAAAAACATTTTCCAGGGCCTTTATTAAATAAAATCACGCCCAATAAAGAGTTACTGTGTCAGGTTAGTCTGTGAGGTAGGCCTTAAAGAAAACTGTCATCAGGGCCTTAATTAAATAAAATCATGCCCATAAAAGTGTTATTATATGAGGGGTTAGTCAGTGGCGCAGGCCTTATAGAAAACATTCATCGAGGGCCTTTATTAAATAAAATCATGCCCAATAAAGAGTTACTGTGTCGAGGTCAGTCTGTGGCGCAGGCCTTATAGAAAACATTTTCCAGGGCCTTTATTAAATAAAATCACGCCCAATAAAGAGTTACTGTGTCGGGTTAGTCTGTGGCGCAGGCCTTATAGAAAAACATTCATCGAGGGCCTTTATTAAATAAAATCACGCCCAATAAAGCGTTACTGTGTCGGGTTAGTCTGTGGCGCAGGCCTTATAGAAAAACATTTTCCAGGGCCTTTATTAAATAAAATCACGCCCAATAAAGAGTTACTGTGTCGGGTTAGTCTGTGAGGTAGGCCTTAAAGAAAACTGTCATCAGGGCCTTAATTAAATAAAATCATGCCCATAAGAGTGTTATTATGAGGTTAGTCAGTGAGCGCAGGCCTTATAGAAAACATTCATCGAGGCCTTTATTAAATAAAATCATGCCCAATAAAGAGTTACTGTGTCGGGAGTCAGTCTGTGGCGCAGGCCTTATAGAAAACATTTTCAGGGCCTTTATTAAATAAAATCACGCCCAATAAAGAGTTACTGTGTCGGGTTAGTCTGTGAGGCAGGCCTTATACAAAACATTCATCGAGGCCTTTATTAAATAAAATCATGCCCAATGAAGAGTTACTGTGTGGGGTTAGTCTGTGGCGCAGGCCTTATAGAAAACATTCATCAGGGCCTTTATTAAATACAATCATGCCCAATAAAGCGTTAATGTGTCGGGTTAGTCTGTGGCGCAGGCCTTAAAGAAAACTGTCATCAGGGCCTTTATTAAATAAAATCATGCCCAATGAAGCGTTACTGTGTCGGGTTAGTCTGTGGCGCAGGCCTTATAGAAACCATTTTCCAGGGCCTTTATTAAATAAAATCATGCCCAATAAAGCGTTACTGTGTCGGGTTAGTCTGTGGCGCAGGCCTTATAGAAAACATTTTCCAGGGCCTTTATTAAGTAAAATCATGCCCAACAAAGAGTTACTGTGTCGGGTTAGTCTGTGAGCGCAGGCCTTATAGAAAACATTGTTCCAGGGCCTTTATTAAATAAAATCATGCCCAATGAAGCGTTACTGTGTCGGGTTAGTCTGTGGCGCAGGCCTTATAGAAAACATTTTTCCAGGGCCTTTATTAAATAAAATCATGCCCAATAAAGCGTTACTGTGTGTGGGTTAGTCTGTGAGCGCAGGCCTTATAGAAAACATTTTTCCAGGGCCTTTATTAAGTAAAATCATGCCCAACAAAGAGTTACTGTGTCGGGTTAGTCTGTGAGCGCAGGCCTTATAGAAAACATTGTTCCAGGGCCTTTATTAAATAAAATCATGCCCAATGAAGCGTTACTGTGTCGGGTTAGTCTGTGGCGCAGGCCTTATAGAAAACATTCAATCAGGGCCTTTATTAAATAAAAACATGCCCAAATAAGTGCTATTGTGATGGGGTTAGTCTGTGACCCCAGGCCCTGTGTAAAACTGTCACCCAGGGCCTTTATAGAGTAAAATCATGCCCAATAAGGTTAGGGTTAGGGTTAGGGTTAGGGTTAGGGTTAGGGTTAGGGTTAGGGCTAGGGTTAGGGTTAGGGTTAGGGTTTGGGTTAGGGTTAGGGTTAGGGCTAGGGTTAGGGTTAGGGTTAGGGTTAGGGCTAGGGTTAGGGTTAGGGTTAGGGTTAGGGTTAGGGTTAGGGTTAGGGTTAGGGTTAGGGTTAGGGTTAGGGTTAGGGCTAGGGTTAGGGTTAGGGTTAGGGTTAGGGTTAGGGGTTAGTCTGTGAGGCTTGGGCCTTATAGAAAACATTCATCAGGGCCTTTATTAAATAAAATCATGCCCAAATAAGTGTTATTGTGATGGGGTTAGTCTGTGGCGCAGGCCTTATAGAAAACATTCATCCAGAGTCTCTATTAAATAAAATCATGCCCAATAAGGTGTTACTGTGTAGAGGTTAGTCTGTGGCGCAGGCCCTTTGTAAAACATTCATCCAGGGCCTTTATTAAATAATATCATGCCCAAATAAGTGTTATTGTGATGGGGTTAGTCTGTGAGCGCAGGCCTTATAGAAAACATTCATCAGGGCCTTTATTAAATAAAATCATGCCCAAATAAGTGTTATTGTGATAGGGTTAGTCTGTGAGCGCAGGCCTTATAGAAAACATTCATCCAGGGCCTTTATAGAATAAAATCATGCCCAAATAAGTGTTATTGTGATGGGGTTAGTCTGTGAGTGCAGGCCTTATAGAAAACATTCCTCCAGGGCCTTTATTAAATAAAATCATGCCCAATAAAGGCGCTACTGTGTCGGGTTAGTCTGTGGCGCAGGCCTTTGTGAAAACATTCATCAGGGCCTTTTTAAATAAAATCATGCCCAAATAAGTGTTATTGTGATGGGGTTAGTCTGTGAGCGCAGGCCTTATAGAAAACATTCATCCAGGGCCTTTATAGAATAAAATCATGCCCACATAAGTGTTATTGTGATGGGGTTAGTCTGTGGCGCAGGCCTTATAGAAAACATTCATCCAGGGCCTTTATAGAAAAAAATTATGCCCAATAAGGTGTTAGTGTGTAGGAGGTTAGTCTGTGGCGCAGGCCCTTTGTAAAACATTCATCCAGGCGAGAATGAAATAAAGCGATGCCCATTAAAGTGTTACTGCGTTGGGGTTAATGTGAGCCCAGGCCCTTTGGAAAATTGAAATCCAGACACGGGGTTCGTAAATGTGTGTGTGTCGAGAAGTCGCTCTTAACCCGGCCTTGATCGGCTGTAGCAGCGCCTGGATGTCTGGGCGTAGGTTTTGAGCGGCAAAAAATCCTCCAGGGGGTGGAGGTCGAGTGGGAAAGCGTCGAGAAGTCGCGCACTTAACCCGGCCGAGATCGGCTGAAATATGCGCCTGGATGTTTGGACTTAGGTTTTGAAAGCAAAAAAATCCTCCAGGGTGGCGGGGGTCGAGTGGGAAAGCGTCGGGAAGTCGCATAACCCGGCCGAGATCGTCTGAAATATGCGCCTGGATGTCTGGACTTAGGTTTTGAGCGGCTTAAAAATACCTCCAGGGTGGAGAGTCCGAGTGGGAAAGCGTCCGAGAAGTCGCACTTAACCCGGCGAGATCGGCTGAAATATGCGCCTGGATGTCTGGACTTAGGTTTTGAAAGCAAAAAAATCCTCCAGGGTGGCGAAGTCGAGTGGGAAAGCGTCGGGAAGTCGCACTTAACCGGCCGAGATCGTCTGAAATATGCGCCTGGATGTTTGGACTTAGGTTTTGAAAGCAAAAAAATCCTCCAGGGTGGCGAAGTCGAGTGGGAAAGCGTCGGGAAGTCGCATAACCCGGCCGAGATCGTCTGAAATATGCGCCTGGATGTCTGGACTTAGGTTTTGAGCAGCAAAAAATACCTCCAGGGTGGAGAAGTCGAGTGGGAAAGCGTCGAGAAGTCGCACTTAACCGGCGAGATCGGCTGAAATATGCGCCTGGATGTTTGGACTTAGGTTTTGAAAGCAAAAAAATCCTCCAGGGTGGCGGAAGTCGAGTGGGAAACGTCCGGGCGTCGGGAAGTCGCACTTAACCCGGCCGAGATCGTCTGAAATATGCGCCTGGATGTTTGGACTTAGGTTTTGAAAGCAAAAAAATTTCCTCCAGGGTGGCGAAGTCCGAGTGGGAAAGCGTCCGGAAGTCGCGCATAACCGGCCGAGATCGTCTGAAATATGCGCCTGGATGTTTGGACTTAGGTTTTGAAAGCAAAAAATTTCCTCCAGGGTGGCGAAGTCGAGTGGGAAAGCGTCCGGGAAGTCGCATAACCGGCGAGATCGTCTGAAATATGCGCCTGGATGTTTGGACTTAGGTTTTGAGCGAAAAAAATTTCCTCCAGGAGACCGGGGTCGAGTGGGAAAGCGTCGAAGTCGCATAACCCGGCGAGATCGGCTGGATGAAGCGCCTGGATGTCTGGACTTAGGTTTTGAAAGCAAAAAATTTCCTCCAGGGCGGCGAAGTCGAGTGGGAAAGCGTCGGGAAGGCGCACTTAACCGGACTCGATCGGTCGGATGAAGCGCCTGGATGTTTGGACTTAGGTTTTGAGCGCAAAAAAATTTCCTCCAGGGCGGCGAAGTCGAGTGGGAAAGCGTCGGGAAGGCGCGCTTAACCGGACTCGTCGGTCGGATGAAAGCGCCTGGATGTTTGGACTTAGGTTTTGAGCGCAAAAAAATTTCCTCCAGGGCGGGCGAAGTCGAGTGGGAAAGCGTCCGGGAAGGCGCATAACCGGACTCGTCGGTCGGATGAAGCGCCTGGATGTTTGGACTTAGGTTTTGAGCGCAAAAAAATTTCCTCCAGGGCGGCGAAGTCGAGTGGGAAAGCGTCCGGGAAGCGCGCTTAACCGGACTCGTCGGTCGGATGAAGCGCCTGGATGTTTGGACTTAGGTTTTGAGCGCAAAAAATTTCCTCCAGGGGGCGGCGAAGTCGAGTGGGAAAGCGTCGGGGAGGCGCGCTTAACCGGACTCGATCGGTCGGATGAAGCGCCTGGATGTTTGGACTTAGGTTTTGAGCGAAAAAAATTTCCTCCAGGGATGGCGAAGTCGAGTGGAAAGCGTCGAGAAGTCGCTTAACCCGGCGAGATCGGCTGAAATATGCGCCTGGATGTTTGGACTTAGGTTTTGAACGAAAAAAAATTTCCTCCAGGGAGGCGAGTCGAGTGGGAAAGCGTCGAGAAGCGCTTAACCCGGCCGAGATCGGCTGAAATATGCGCCTGGATGTTTGGACTTAGGTTTTGAGCGAAAAAAAATTTCCTCCAGGAGGCCGGTCGAGTGGGAAAGCGTCGAGAAGTCGCACTTAACCCGGCTGAGATCGGCTGAAATATGCGCCTGGATGTTTGGACTTAGGTTTTGAGCGAAAAAAATTTCCTCCAGGAGGCGGGGTCGAGTGGGAAAGCGTCCGAGAAGTCGCACTTAACCCGGCTGAGATCGGCTGAAATATGCGCCTGGATGATTTTCGTTTGAAAATTGCACTAAGTCAACCGAGAGAAAGGTCCGACTTCCATACCCTCCGAGGCTCGAGTCAGGCCGACCGAGAGGCCTCTTCCGGGCACGATTCAAATTTCACCGCGACCCGGAGGTGGCCGTTTACCAGAACAACTTTTACATCAACTTTAATTTTTTTTTTTTTTTTTTTTTTTTTTTTTTCTCTAAAAACTCTGAAATTCGTGCCCTGCGCGTCGCTGCTAATGAGGCGAGTCTGTGAGCGCAGGCCTTTGTAGAAAACATTCATCAGGGCCTTTAATAAATAAAATCATACCCAAATCTGTATTATTGTGTGGGGTTAGTCTGTGGCGCAGGCCTTATGGAAAACATTCATCGAGGGCCTTTATTAAATAAAATCATGCCCAATAAAGAGTTAATGGGTCAGGTTAGTCTGTGAGCGCAGGCCTTATAGAAAAACATTTTCCAGGGCCTTTATTAAATAAAATCACGCCCAATAAAGAGTTACTGTGTCGGGTTAGTCTGTGAGGCAGGCCTTAAAGAAAACTGTCATCAGGGCCTTTATTAAATAAAATCATGCCCATAAGAGTGTTATTATATAGCAGAGGTTAGTCTGTGAGCGCAGGCCTTAAAGAAAACATTTATCAGGGCCTTTATTAAATAAAATCATGCCCAATAAAGCGTTACTGTGTCGGGTTAGTCTGTGGCGCAGGCCTTATAGAAAACATTTTTCCAGGGCCTTTATTAAATAAAATCATGCCCAATAAAGCGTTACTGTGTCGGGTTAGTCTGTGGCGCAGGCCTTATAGAAAACATTTTCCAGGGCCTTTATTAAGTAAAATCATGCCCAACAAAGAGTTACTGTGTCGGGTTAGTCTGTGGCGCAGGCCTTAAGAAAACTGTCATCAGGGCCTTTATTAAATAAAATCATGCCCATAAGAGTGTTATTATAGCAGAGGTTAGTCAGTGAGCGCAGTGCTTATAGAAAACATTTTTCCAGGGCCTTTATTAAATAAAATCACGCCCAATAAAGCGTTACTGTGTCAGGTTAGTCTGTAGCGCAGGCCTTATAGAAAAACATTTTCCAGGGCCTTTATTAAATAAAATCACGCCCAATAAAGAGTTACTGTGTCGGGTTAGTCTGTGAGGTAGGCCTTAAAGAAAACTGTCATCAGGGCCTTAATTAAATAAAATCATGCCCATAAAGTGTTATTATGCAGAGGTTAGTCAGTGGCGCAGGCCTTATAGAAAACATTCATCGAGGGCCTTTATTAAATAAAATCATGCCCAATAAAGAGTTACTGTGTCGGGAGTCAGTCTGTGGCGCAGGCCTTATAGAAAACATTTTCCAGGGCCTTTATTAAATAAAATCACGCCCAATAAAGAGTTACTGTGTCGGGTTAGTCTGTGGCGCAGGCCTTATAGAAAAACATTCATCGAGGGCCTTTATTAAATAAAATCACGCCCAATAAAGCGTTACTGTGTCGGAGGTTAGTCTGTGGCGCAGGCCTTATAGAAAAACATTTTCCAGGGCCTTTATTAAATAAAATCACGCCCAATAAAGAGTTACTGTGTCGGGTTAGTCTGTGAGGTAGGCCTTAAAGAAAACTGTCATCAGGGCCTTAATTAAATAAAATCATGCCCATAAGAGTGTTATTATATGAGGGGTTAGTCAGTGGCGCAGGCCTTATAGAAAACATTCATCGAGGCCTTTATTAAATAAAATCATGCCCAATAAAGAGTTACTGTGTGGGGTCAGTCTGTGGCGCAGGCCTTATAGAAAACATTTTCCAGGGCCTTTATTAAATAAAATCACGCCCAATAAAGAGTTACTGTGTCGGGTTAGTCTGTGAGGCAGGCCTTATACAAAACATTCATCGAGGGCCTTTATTAAATAAAATCATGCCCAATGAAGAGTTACTGTGTCGGGGGGTTAGTCTGTGGCGCAGGCCTTATAGAAAACATTCATCAGGGCCTTTATTAAATACAATCATGCCCAATAAAGCGTTAATGTGTCGGGTTAGTCTGTGGCGCAGGCCTTAAAGAAAACTGTCATCAGGGCCTTTATTAAATAAAATCATGCCCAATGAAGCGTTACTGTGTCGGGTTAGTCTGTGGCGCAGGCCTTATAGAAACCATTTTTCCAGGGCCTTTATTAAATAAAATCATGCCCAATAAAGCGTTACTGTGTCGGGTTAGTCTGTGGCGCAGGCCTTATAGAAAACATTTTCCAGGGCCTTTATTAAGTAAAATCATGCCCAACAAAGAGTTACTGTGTCGGGTTAGTCTGTGGCGCAGGCCTTATAGAAAACATTGTTCCAGGGCCTTTATTAAATAAAATCATGCCCAATGAAGCGTTACTGTGTCGGGTTAGTCTGTGGCGCAGGCCTTATAGAAAACATTTTTCCAGGGCCTTTATTAAATAAAATCATGCCCAATAAAGCGTTACTGTGTCAGGTTAGTCTGTGGCGCAGGCCTTATAGAAAACATTTTCCAGGGCCTTTATTAAGTAAAATCATGCCCAACAAAGAGTTACTGTGTCGGGTTAGTCTGTGGCGCAGGCCTTATAGAAAACATTGTTCCAGGGCCTTTATTAAATAAAATCATGCCCAATGAAGCGTTACTGTGTCGGGTTAGTCTGTGGCGCAGGCCTTATAGAAAACATTCAATCAGGGCCTTTATTAAATAAAAACATGCCCAAATAAGTGCTATTGTGATGGGGTTAGTCTGTGACCCCAGGCCCTGTGTAAAACTGTCACCCAGGGCCTTTATAGAGTAAAATCATGCCCAATAAGGTTAGGGTTAGGGTTAGGGTTAGGGTTAGGGTTAGGGTTAGGGTTAGGGCTAGGGTTAGGGGTTAGGGTTAGGGTTTGGGTTAGGGTTAGGGGTTAGGGCTAGGGTTAGGGTTAGGGTTAGGGTTAGGGCTAGGAGGTTAGGGTTAGGGTTAGGGTTAGGGTTAGGGTTAGGGTTAGGGTTAGGGTTAGGGTTAGGGTTAGGGTTAGGGCTAGGGTTTAGGGTTAGGGTTAGGGTTAGGGTTAGGGGGTTAGTCTGTGGCGCTTGGGCCTTATAGAAAACATTCATCCAGGGCCTTTATTAAATAAAATCATGCCCAAATAAGTGTTATTGTGATGGGGTTAGTCTGTGAGCGCAGGCCTTATAGAAAACATTCATCAGGAGTCTCTATTAAATAAAATCATGCCCAATAAGGTGTTACTGTGTAGGGGTTAGTCTGTGGCGCAGGCCCTTTGTAAAACATTCATCCAGGGCCTTTATTAAATAATATCATGCCCAAATAAGTGTTATTGTGATGGGGTTAGTCTGTGGCGCAGGCCTTATAGAAAACATTCATCCAGGGCCTTTATTAAATAAAATCATGCCCAAATAAGTGTTATTGTGATAGGGTTAGTCTGTGGCGCAGGCCTTATAGAAAACATTCATCCAGGGCCTTTATAGAATAAAATCATGCCCAAATAAGTGTTATTGTGATGGGGTTAGTCTGTGAGTGCAGGCCTTATAGAAAACATTCCTCCAGGGCCTTTATTAAATAAAATCATGCCCAATAAGGCGCTACTGTGTCGGGTTAGTCTGTGAGCGCAGGCCTTTGTAGAAAACATTCATCAGGGCCTTTTTAAATAAAATCATGCCCAAATAAGTGTTATTGTGATGGGGTTAGTCTGTGGCGCAGGCCTTATAGAAAACATTCATCCAGGGCCTTTATAGAATAAAATCATGCCCACATAAGTGTTATTGTGATGGGGTTAGTCTGTGAGCGCAGGCCTTATAGAAAACATTCATCCAGGGCCTTTATAGAAAAAAATTATGCCCAATAAGGTGTTAGTGTGTAGGGTTAGTCTGTGGCGCAGGCCCTTTGTAAAACATTCATCAGGGCGAGAATGAAATAAAGCGATGCCCATTAAAGTGTTACTGCGTTGGGGTTAATGTGTGAGCCCAGGCCCTTTGGAAAATTGAAATCCAGACACGGGGTTTAAGTAAATGTGTGTGTCCGAGAAGTCGCTCTTAACCCGGCCTTGATCGGCTGTAGCAGCGCCTGGATGTCTGGGCGTAGGTTTTGAGCGGCAAAAAATCCTCCAGGGTGGAGAGGTCGAGTGGGAAAGCGTCCGAGAAGTCGCGCTTAACCCGGCCGAGATCGGCTGAAATATGCGCCTGGATGTTTGGACTTAGGTTTTGAAAGCAAAAAAATCCTCCAGGGTGGCGAAGTCGAGTGGGAAAGCGTCGGGAAGTCGCACTTAACCCGGCGAGATCGTCTGAAATATGCGCCTGGATGTCTGGACTTAGGTTTTGAGCGGCAAAAATACCTCCAGGGTGGAGGGTCGAGTGGGAAAGCGTCCGAGAAGTCGCGCATAACCCGGCCGAGATCGGCTGAAATATGCGCCTGGATGTCTGGACTTAGGTTTTGAAAGCAAAAAAATCCTCCAGGGTGGCGAAGTCGAGTGGGAAAGCGTCGGGAAGTCGCATAACCGGCGAGATCGTCTGAAATATGCGCCTGGATGTTTGGACTTAGGTTTTGAAAGCAAAAAAATCCTCCAGGGTGGCGGAAGTCGAGTGGGAAAGCGTCGGGAAGTCGCATAACCGGCCGAGATCGTCTGAAATATGCGCCTGGATGTCTGGACTTAGGTTTTGAGCGGCAAAAAATACCTCCAGGGTGGAGAAGTCGAGTGGGAAAGCGTCCGAGAAGTCGCACTTAACCCGGCCGAGATCGGCTGAAATATGCGCCTGGATGTTTGGACTTAGGTTTTGAAAGCAAAAAAATCCTCCAGGGTGGCGAAGTCGAGTGGGAAAGCGTCGGGAAGTCGCATAACCCGGCCGAGATCGTCTGAAATATGCGCCTGGATGTTTGGACTTAGGTTTTGAAAGCAAAAAATTTCCTCCAGGGTGGCGAAGTCGAGTGGGAAAGCGTCGGGAAGTCGCACTTAACCCGGCCGAGATCGTCTGAAATATGCGCCTGGATGTTTGGACTTAGGTTTTGAAAGCAAAAAAATTTCCTCCAGGGTGGCGGGGGTCGAGTGGGAAAGCGTCCGGGAAGTCGCACTTAACCCGGCCGAGATCGTCTGAAATATGCGCCTGGATGTTTGGACTTAGGTTTTGAGCGAAAAAATTTCCTCCAGGAGACCGGGGTCGAGTGGGAAAGCGTCGAAGTCGCACTTAACCCGGCGAGATCGGCTGGATGAAGCGCCTGGATGTCTGGACTTAGGTTTTGAAAAAAAAAAATTTCCTCCAGGGCCGGCGAAGTCGAGTGGGAAAGCGTCGGGAAGGCGCGCTTAACCGGACTCGTCGGTCGGATGAAGCGCCTGGATGTTTGGACTTAGGTTTTGAACGCAAAAAAATTTCCTCCAGGACGGCGAAGTCGAGTGGGAAAGCGTCGGGAAGCGCGCTTAACCGGACTCGTCGGTCGGATGAAGCGCCTGGATGTTTGGACTTAGGTTTTGAGCGCAAAAAATTTCCTCCAGGGCGGCGAAGTCGAGTGGGAAAGCGTCGGGAAAGCGCGCATAACCCGGACTCGATCGGTCGGATGAAGCGCCTGGATGTTTGGACTTAGGTTTTGAGCGAAAAAAAATTTCCTCCAGGGCGGCGAAGTCGAGTGGGAAAGCGTCCGGGAAGGCGCGCATAACCGGACTCGATCGGTCGGATGAAGCGCCTGGATGTTTGGACTTAGGTTTTGAGCGAAAAAAATTTCCTCCAGGGCGGCGAAGTCGAGTGGGAAAGCGTCCGGGAAGGCGCGCTTAACCGGACTCGATCGGTCGGATGAAAGCGCCTGGATGTTTGGACTTAGGTTTTGAGCGAAAAAAATTTCCTCCAGGGCGGCCCGGTCGAGTGGGAAAGCGTCGGAAAGCGCGCTTAACCGGACTCGATCGGTCGGATGAAGCGCCTGGATGTTTGGACTTAGGTTTTGAGCGAAAAAAATTTCCTCCAGGGCCGGCGAAGTCGAGTGGGAAAGCGTCGGGAAGGCGCATAACCGGACTCGATCGGTCGGATGAAGCGCCTGGATGTTTGGACTTAGGTTTTGAGCGAAAAAAATTTCCTCCAGGGCGGGCGAAGTCGAGTGGGAAAGCGTCGGGAAGCGCGCATAACCGGACTCGATCGGTCGGATGAAGCGCCTGGATGATTTTCGTTTGAAAATTGCACTAAGTCAACCGAGAAAGGTCCGACTTCCATACCCTCCGAGGCTCGAGTCAGGCCGACCGAGAGGCCTCCTCCGGGCATGATTCAAATTTTCCCGCGACCCTGGAGGTGGCGTTTACACAGGAGCAACTTTTACATGGGTACACGATTTGGTGAGCAGCGTGTTTTGTGGACTTAGTCTCTGGCGAAAAAAAGTCGAAAAAGCGACTAAGTCCATATCGACTTAGGTTTTGAGCGCAATCTTTCTGAAGCTCCGGGCGCGGAGCTATCGAGCGCTTCACCTGAAACACGGACACAGCGCGCGAGAGAGGGCGTTCGGCGGCGGGCGTCCCCTCGGCGAAAGCGTGATCGATTGGAAGCGCGGCGCGCCTAGCCTAGAGACCCCACCCGGCCAGCCCGCTGCTATATAAATCGGGAGTGCCTGGCAGAGAGCACGGCGTGCAATGGGTTTCACGTTTGGGCTTTGACAGCACGCGCGCCCGGGCAATTTGGGCGTTCGTTACGAGCAGGCCCCCTCAGCCCGAGAAGGCGCCGAACCCGCCGGAGGGAGGCCTGGCGGCGGTCAGGCGCGAAGTCCGTCACGGCGGGCGTGGCGTGGAGGAAAGAGCGCGGCAGCGTCCAGCGCGCCTTGCGGCGGTACCCCGTCCCGTGAAACACACACTTTTCGGCGTCGGCGCGATCCCAGCGGCCACCCCCCAGCAGCGACCCCGCCGAAGGTTCGAGCAGCGCGTCGCCCTATGGCGGCGGTCTTAGCGAGGTCAGCGGGGTCTGCCCAGGCCCCCTCCTCAGGCGGACTGAGACCGTGTGTAGAAGCAAAAAAGCGCCGGCGTCGGTTAGTCCCCTCGACCCACAGGGGTTACCTGGTTGATCCTGCCAGTAACATATGCTTGTCTCAAAGATTAAGCCATGCAGGTCTAAGTGCACCACGGCGGTACAGTGAAACTGCGAATGGCTCATTAAATCAGTTATAGTCCCTTTGATCGCTCCACCGGTACTTGGATAACTGTGGCAATTCCAGAGCTAATACATGCAAGCGGCGCCGGCCGGGCGGCCGCCTCTCCTCGCGGGCGGGAGGCTGAAGGCAGCGATGCATTTATCAGATCAAAACCCATCCGGGCCCCGGCGATCCGTCCTCGGACCGGTACCTTTGGTGACTCTAGATAACCTCGGGCGATCGCTCGCCCTTCGCGGCGGCGGCGATTCATTCAGTGTCTGCCCTATCAACTTTCGATGGTACATCAGGCGCCTACCATGGTGACCACGGGTGGCGGGAATCAGGGTTCGATTCGGAGAGGAGCCTGAGAAGCGGCTACCACATCCAAGGAAGGCAGCAGCGCGCAAATTACCCATTTCCGACTCGGAGGTAGTGACGAAAAATAACAATACAGGTCTCTTTGAGGCCCTGTAATTGGAATGGCGTATCTTAAACACATGGCGAGGACCCATTGGAGGCAAGTCTGGTGCCAGCAGCGCGGTAATTCCAGCTCAATAGCGTATATTAAAGTTGCTGCAGTTAAAAAGCTCGTAGTTGGATCTCGGGATCTGGCTGGCGGTCCGCGAGAGGCGAGCCACCGCCCGTCCAGGTCCCTGCCTCGGCGCCCCGGATGCCCTTGGCTGGGTGTCGGTCGAGGGCCAAAGCGTTTACTTTGAAAAAATTAGAGTGTTCAAAGCAGGCGGCGTCGCCGCTGAATACGCAGCTAGGAATAATGGAATAGGACTCGGTTCTATTTTGTAGGTTTCTGGAACCGGAGCCATGATTAAGAGGGCGGCGGGGCATTGCGTATTGCGCGCTAGAGGTGAAATTCTTGGACCGGCGCAAGGCGGAAAGCGAAAGCATTTGCCAAGAATGTTTTCATTAATCAGAAACGAAAGTCGGAGGTTGAAGGCGATCAGATACCGTCGTAGTTCCGACCGTAAGCGATGCCGACCCGCGATCGGCGGCGTTATTCCCATGACCGCCGGGGCGGCGTGCGGAAACCCGCAGTCTTTGGGTTCCGGGGAGTATGGTTGCAAAGCTGAAACTTAAAGGAATTGGCGGAAGGCACCACCAGGAGTGGAGCCTGCGGCTTAATTGACTCAACACGGGAAACCTCACCCGGCCCGGACACGGGAAGGATTGACAGATTGATAGCTCTTTCTCGATTCTGTGGGTGGTGGTGCATGGCGTTCTTAGTTGGTGGAAGCGATTTGTCTGGTTCATTCCGATAGCGAGCGAGACTCCGGCTTGCTAAATAGTGGCGCGGCCACTTGGGTGGCGTCAAAAACTTCTTAGAGGACAAGTGGCGTTCAGCCACGCGAGATGGAGCAATAACAGGTCTGTGATGCCCTTAGATGTCCGGGGCTGCACGCGCGCCACAATGGGCGGATCAGCGTGTGTCTACCCTGCGCCGAGAGGCGCGGGTAACCCGCTGAACCCCGCTCGTGATCGGGACTGGGGATTGAAACTATTTCCCATCAACGAGGAATTCCCAGTAAGCGCGGGTCATAAGCTCGCGTTGATTAAGTCCCTGCCCTTTGTACACACCGCCCGTCGCTACTACCGATTGGATGGTTTA
>NW_025047683.1:4576813-4591813 GCF_018831695.1 Puntigrus tetrazona | reverse complement strand
CAAAAATACCTCCCGGGGTGGGGTCGAGTGGGAAGCGCCCGTGAAGTGGGCTTACTTGCGGCCGAGATCGGCTGTGAGATGCGCCTGGATGTCTGGACTTAGGTTTTGAAGCTTAAAAAAATACCTCCGGGGTGGCGGGGTCGAGTGGGAAAGCGCCCGTGAAGTGGGGCTTGCGGCCGAGATCGGCTGTGAGATGCGCCTGGATGTCTGGACTTAGGTTTTGAGCGGCAAAAATACCTCCGGGGTGGCGGGGTCGAGTGGGAAAGCGCCCGTGAAGTGGGGCTTACTTGCGGCCGAGATCGGCTGAAATATGCGCCTGGATGTCTGGACTTAGGTTTTGAAAGCAAAAAAATTCCTCCAGGGAGGCCGGGTCGAGTGGGAAAGCGTCCGAGAAGTCGCGCTTAACCCGGCTGAGATCGGCTGAAATATGCGCCTGGATGTTTGGACTTAGGTTTTGAGCAGCAAAAATACCTCCAGGGTGGAGGGGGTCGAGTGGGAAAGCGTCCGAGAAGTCGCACTTAACCCGGCCGAGATCGGCTGAAATATGCGCCTGGATGTCTGGACTTAGGTTTTGAAAGCAAAAAAATTCCTCCAGGGGAGGCGGGTCGAGTGGGAAAGCGTCGAGAGAAGTCGCACTTAACCCGGCTGAGATCGGCTGAAATATGCGCCTGGATGTCTGGACTTAGGTTTTGAAAAAAAAATTTCCTCCAGGGTGGGCGGAGTCGAGTGGGAAAGCGTCGAGAAGTCGCACTTAACCCGGCTGAGATCGGCTGAAATATGCGCCTGGATGTTTGGACTTAGGTTTTGAAAGCGAAAAAAATTTCCTCCAGGGAGGCCGGGGTCGAGTGGGAAAGCGTCGAGAAGTCGCGCACTAAACCGGCCGAGATCGGCTGAAATATGCGCCTGGATGTTTGGACTTAGGTTTTGAAAGAAAAAAAATTTCCTCCAGGAGGCGAGTCGAGTGGGAAAGGTTTTGAACGTCCTCCAGGAAGTCGCACTTAACCCGGCTGAGATCGGCTGAAATATGCGCCTGGATGTTTGGACTTAGGTTTTGAGCAAAAAAATTTCCTCCAGGGTGGCGAAGTCGAGTGGGAAAGCGTCCGAGAAGTCGCACTTAACCCGGCGAGATCGGCTGGAAATAGCGCCTGGATGTCTGGACTTAGGTTTTGAAAGCAAAAAAATTTCCTCCAGGGAGGCCGGGGTCGAGTGGGAAAGCGTCCGAGAAGTCGCGCTTAACCCGGCTGAGATCGGCTGAAATATGCGCCTGGATGTTTGGACTTAGGTTTTGAGCGAAAAAAAAATTTCCTCCAGGGAGGCGGGGTCGAGTGGGAAAGCGTCCGAGAAGTCGCACTTAACCCGGCTGAGATCGGCTGAAATATGCGCCTGGATGTTTGGACTTAGGTTTTGAGCGAAAAAAATTTCCTCAGGGGCGGCGCCTGGGGTCGAGTGGGAAAGCGAAAAAAAGAATTTCCTCCAAAGTGGGAAAAATTTCTCCAGAAATGGCGATCGCCTTAACCCGGCCGAGATCGGCTGAAATATGCGCCTGGATGTTTGGACTTAGGTTTTGAGCGAAAAAATTTCCTCCAGGAGGCGGGGTCGAGTGGGAAAGCGTCGAGAAGTCGCACTTAACCCGGCGAGATCGGCTGAAATATGCGCCTGGATGTTTGGACTTAGGTTTTGAGCGAAAAAAATTTCCTCCAGGAGGCGGGGTCGAGTGGGAAAGCGTCGAGAAGTCGCACTTAACCGGCTGAGATCGGCTGAAATATGCGCCTGGATGTTTGGACTTAGGTTTTGAGCGAAAAAATTTCCTCCAGGAGGCGGTCGAGTGGGAAGCGTCCGAGAAGTGCGCGAGTGGCGAAAAAAAGCGTCCGAAGTCGCACTTAACCCGGCTGAGATCGGCTGAAATATGCGCCTGGATGATTTTCGTTTGAAAATTGCACTAAGTCAACCGAGGAAAGGTCCGACTTCCATACCCTCCGAGGCTCGAGTCAGGCCGACCGAGAGGCCTCTTTCGGGCACGATTCAAATTTCACGCGACCCGGAGGTGGCGTTTACCAGAACAACTTTTACATCAACTTTTTTTTTTTTTTTTTTTTTTTCTCTAAAAACTCTGAAATTCGTGCCCTGCGCGTCGCTGCTGCAGAGGCGAGTCTGTGGCGCAGGCCTTTGTGAAAACATTCATCAGGGCCTTTAATAAATAAAATCATACCCAAATCTGTGTTATTGTGCCAGGGTTAGTCTGTGGCGCAGGCCTTATGGAAAACATTCATCGAGGGCCTTTATTAAATAAAATCATGCCCAATAAAGAGTTAATGGGTGGGTTAGTCTGTGGCGCAGGCCTTATAGAAAAACATTTTCCAGGGCCTTTATTAAATAAAATCACGCCCAATAAAGAGTTACTGTGTCGGGTTAGTCTGTGAGGCAGGCCTTAAAGAAAACTGTCATCAGGGCCTTTATTAAATAAAATCATGCCCATAAAAGTGTTATTATGCAGAGAGTTAGTCTGTGGCGCAGGCCTTAAAGAAAACATTTATCAGGGCCTTTATTAAATAAAATCATGCCCAATAAAGCGTTACTGTGTCGGGTTAGTCTGTGGCGCAGGCCTTATAGAAAACATTTTTCCAGGGCCTTTATTAAATAAAATCATGCCCAATAAAGCGTTACTGTGTCGGGTTAGTCTGTGGCGCAGGCCTTATAGAAAACATTTTCCAGGGCCTTTATTAAGTAAAATCATGCCCAACAAAGAGTTACTGTGTGGGTTAGTCTGTGAGCGCAGGCCTTAAAAAAACTGTCATCAGGGCCTTTATTAAATAAAATCATGCCCATAAGAGTGTTATTATGCAGAGGTTAGTCAGTGAGCGCAGTGCTTATAGAAAACATTTTCCAGGGCCTTTATTAAATAAAATCACGCCCAATAAAGCGTTACTGTGTCGGGTTAGTCTGTGGCGCAGGCCTTATAGAAAAACATTTTTCCAGGGCCTTTATTAAATAAAATCACGCCCAATAAAGAGTTACTGTGTCAGGTTAGTCTGTGAGGTAGGCCTTAAAAAAACTGTCATCAGGGCCTTAATTAAATAAAATCATGCCCATAAAGTGTTATTATAGCAGGAGGTTAGTCAGTGGCGCAGGCCTTATAGAAAACATTCATCGAGGCCTTTATTAAATAAAATCATGCCCAATAAAGAGTTACTGTGTCGGGGTCAGTCTGTGGCGCAGGCCTTATAGAAAACATTTTCCAGGGCCTTTATTAAATAAAATCACGCCCAATAAAGAGTTACTGTGTCGGGTTAGTCTGTGGCGCAGGCCTTATAGAAAAACATTCATCGAGGGCCTTTATTAAATAAAATCACGCCCAATAAAGCGTTACTGTGTCGGAGTTAGTCTGTGGCGCAGGCCTTATAGAAAAACATTTTCCAGGGCCTTTATTAAATAAAATCACGCCCAATAAAGAGTTACTGTGTCGGGTTAGTCTGTGAGGTAGGCCTTAAAGAAAACTGTCATCAGGGCCTTAATTAAATAAAATCATGCCCATAAAGTGTTATTATAGCAGAGGTTAGTCAGTGGCGCAGGCCTTATAGAAAACATTCATCGAGGGCCTTTATTAAATAAAATCATGCCCAATAAAGAGTTACTGTGTCGGGGTCAGTCTGTGGCGCAGGCCTTATAGAAAACATTTTCCAGGGCCTTTATTAAATAAAATCACGCCCAATAAAGAGTTACTGTGTCGGGTTAGTCTGTGAGGCAGGCCTTATACAAAACATTCATCGAGGGCCTTTATTAAATAAAATCATGCCCAATGAAGAGTTACTGTGTCGGGGTTAGTCTGTGGCGCAGGCCTTATAGAAAACATTCATCAGGGCCTTTATTAAATACAATCATGCCCAATAAAGCGTTAATGTGTGGGTTAGTCTGTGAGCGCAGGCCTTAAAGAAAACTGTCATCAGGGCCTTTATTAAATAAAATCATGCCCAATGAAGCGTTACTGTGTCGGGTTAGTCTGTGGCGCAGGCCTTATAGAAACCATTTTTCCAGGGCCTTTATTAAATAAAATCATGCCCAATAAAGCGTTACTGTGTCGGGTTAGTCTGTGAGCGCAGGCCTTATAGAAAACATTTTCCAGGGCCTTTATTAAGTAAAATCATGCCCAACAAAGAGTTACTGTGTCAGGTTAGTCTGTGAGCGCAGGCCTTATAGAAAACATTGTTCCAGGGCCTTTATTAAATAAAATCATGCCCAATGAAGCGTTACTGTGTCGGGTTAGTCTGTGGCGCAGGCCTTATAGAAAACATTTTTCCAGGGCCTTTATTAAATAAAATCATGCCCAATAAAGCGTTACTGTGTCGGGTTAGTCTGTGAGCGCAGGCCTTATAGAAAACATTTTTCCAGGGCCTTTATTAAGTAAAATCATGCCCAACAAAGAGTTACTGTGTCGGGTTAGTCTGTGAGCGCAGGCCTTATAGAAAACATTGTTCCAGGGCCTTTATTAAATAAAATCATGCCCAATGAAGCGTTACTGTGTCGGGTTAGTCTGTGGCGCAGGCCTTATAGAAAACATTCAATCAGGGCCTTTATTAAATAAAAACATGCCCAAATAAGTGCTATTGTGATGGGGTTAGTCTGTGACCCCAGGCCCTGTGTAAAACTGTCACCCAGGGCCTTTATAGAGTAAAATCATGCCCAATAAGGTTAGGGTTAGGGTTAGGGTTAGGGTTAGGGTTAGGGTTAGGGCTAGGGTTAGGGTTAGGGTTAGGGTTAGGGTTTGGGTTAGGGTTAGGGTTAGGGTTAGGGTTAGGGTTAGGGTTAGGGTTAGGGCTAGGGTTAGGGTTAGGGTTAGGGTTAGGGTTAGGGTTAGGGTTAGGGTTAGGGTTAGGGTTAGGGTTAGGGGTTAGGGCTAGGGTTAGGGTTAGGGTTAGGGTTAGGGTTAGGGTTAGTCTGTGGCTTGGGCCTTATAGAAAACATTCATCAGGGCCTTTATTAAATAAAATCATGCCCAAATAAGTGTTATTGTGATGGGGTTAGTCTGTGGCGCAGGCCTTATAGAAAACATTCATCCAGGAGTCTCTATTAAATAAAATCATGCCCAATAAGGTGTTACTGTGTAGGGGTTAGTCTGTGAGCGCAGGCCCTTTGTAAAACATTCATCCAGGGCCTTTATTAAATAATATCATGCCCAAATAAGTGTTATTGTGATGGGGTTAGTCTGTGAGCGCAGGCCTTATAGAAAACATTCATCAGGGCCTTTATTAAATAAAATCATGCCCAAATAAGTGTTATTGTGATAGGGTTAGTCTGTGGCGCAGGCCTTATAGAAAACATTCATCAGGGCCTTTATAGAATAAAATCATGCCCAAATAAGTGTTATTGTGATGGGGTTAGTCTGTGAGTGCAGGCCTTATAGAAAACATTCCTCCAGGGCCTTTATTAAATAAAATCATGCCCAATAAAGGCGCTACTGTGTCGGGGTTAGTCTGTGAGCGCAGGCCTTTGTAGAAAACATTCATCAGGGCCTTTTTAAATAAAATCATGCCCAAATAAGTGTTATTGTGATGGGGTTAGTCTCTGTGGCGCAGGCCTTATAGAAAACATTCATCCAGGGCCTTTATAGAATAAAATCATGCCCACATAAGTGTTATTGTGATGGGGTTAGTCTGTGAGCGCAGGCCTTATAGAAAACATTCATCCAGGGCCTTTATAGAAAAAAATTATGCCCAATAAGGTGTTAGTGTGTAGGGTTAGTCTGTGGCGCAGGCCCTTTGTAAAACATTCATCCAGGCGAGAATGAAATAAAGCGATGCCCATTAAAGTGTTACTGCGTTGGGGTTAATGTGAGCCCAGGCCCTTTGGAAAATTGAAATCCAGACACGGGGTTCGTAAATGTGTGTCCGAAGTCGCTCTTAACCCGGCCTTGATCGGCATGCAGCGCCTGGATGTCTGGGCGTAGGTTTTGAGCGGCAAAAAATCCTCCAGGGTGGAGGGTCGAGTGGGAAAGCGTCGAGAAGTCGCGCTTAACCCGGCCGAGATCGGCTGAAATATGCGCCTGGATGTTTGGACTTAGGTTTTGAAAGCAAAAAAATCCTCCAGGGTGGCGAAGTCGAGTGGGAAGCGTCGGGAAGTCGCACTTAACCGGCCGAGATCGTCTGAAATATGCGCCTGGATGTCTGGACTTAGGTTTTGAGCGGCAAAAATACCTCCAGGGTGGAGGTCGAGTGGGAAAGCGTCCGAGAAGTCGCGCATAACCCGGCCGAGATCGGCTGAAATATGCGCCTGGATGTCTGGACTTAGGTTTTGAAAGCAAAAAAATCCTCCAGGGTGGCGGGAAGTCGAGTGGGAAAGCGTCGGGAAGTCGCATAACCCGGCGAGATCGTCTGAAATATGCGCCTGGATGTTTGGACTTAGGTTTTGAAAGCAAAAAAATCCTCCAGGGTGGCGGAAGTCGAGTGGGAAAGCGTCGGGAAGTCGCACTTAACCGGGCGAGATCGTCTGAAATATGCGCCTGGATGTCTGGACTTAGGTTTTGAGCGGCAAAAAATACCTCCAGGGTGGAGAAGTCGAGTGGGAAAGCGTCCGAGAAGTCGCATAACCCGGCCGAGATCGGCTGAAATATGCGCCTGGATGTTTGGACTTAGGTTTTGAAAGCAAAAAAATCCTCCAGGGTGGCGAAGTCGAGTGGGAAAGCGTCCGGGAAGTCGCATAACCGGCCGAGATCGTCTGAAATATGCGCCTGGATGTTTGGACTTAGGTTTTGAAAGCAAAAAAATTTCCTCCAGGGTGGCGAAGTCGAGTGGGAAAGCGTCGGGAAGTCGCGCATAACCGGCGAGATCGTCTGAAATATGCGCCTGGATGTTTGGACTTAGGTTTTGAAAGCAAAAAATTTCCTCCAGGGTGGCGAAGTCGAGTGGGAAAGCGTCGGGAAGTCGCATAACCGGCGAGATCGTCTGAAATATGCGCCTGGATGTTTGGACTTAGGTTTTGAGCGAAAAAATTTCCTCCAGGGGAGCCGGGAAGCGTGAGTGGGAAAGCGTGAAGCGCCTGGATGTCTGGAAGTCGCGCTTAACCCGGCGAGATCGGCTGGATGAAGCGCCTGGATGTCTGGACTTAGGTTTTGAAAGCAAAAAAAATTTCCTCCAGGGCGGCGAAGTCGAGTGGGAAAGCGTCGGGAAGCGCGCATAACCGGACTCGATCGGTCGGATGAAGCGCCTGGATGTTTGGACTTAGGTTTTGAGCGCAAAAATTTCCTCCAGGGCGGCGAAGTCGAGTGGGAAAGCGTCCGGGAAGGCGCACTTAACCGGACTCGTCGGTCGGATGAAGCGCCTGGATGTTTGGACTTAGGTTTTGAGCATAAAAAAATTTCCTCCAGGGCGGCGAAGTCGAGTGGGAAAGCGTCCGGGAAAGGCGCATAACCGGACTCGTCGGTCGGATGAAGCGCCTGGATGTTTGGACTTAGGTTTTGAGCGAAAAAAATTTCCTCCAGGGCGGGCGAAGTCGAGTGGGAAAGCGTCCGGGAAGCGCATAACCCGGACTCGATCGGTCGGATGAAGCGCCTGGATGTTTGGACTTAGGTTTTGAGCGAAAAAAATTTCCTCCAGGGCGGCGAAGTCGAGTGGGAAAGCGTCGGGAAGCGCGCTTAACCGGACTCGATCGGTCGGATGAAGCGCCTGGATGTTTGGACTTAGGTTTTGAGCGAAAAAAAAATTTCCTCCAGGGCGGCGAAGTCGAGTGGGAAAGCGTCCGGGAAAGCGCACTTAACCGGACTCGTCGGTCGGATGAAAGCGCCTGGATGTTTGGACTTAGGTTTTGAGCGAAAAAAAATTTCCTCCAGGGCGGCGCGAAGTCAGTGGGGAAAGCGTCGGGAAGCGCGCTTAACCGGACTCGATCGGTCGGATGAAGCGCCTGGATGTTTGGACTTAGGTTTTGAGCGAAAAAAAATTTCCTCCAGGGCGGGGGAAGTCGAGTGGGAAAGCGTCCGGGAAGGCGCGCTTAACCGGACTCGATCGGTCGGATGAAGCGCCTGGATGATTTTCGTTTGAAAATTGCACTAAGTCAACCGGGAAAGGTCCGACTTCCATACCCTCCGAGGCTCCGAGTCAGGCCGACCGAGAGGCCTCCTCCCGGGCATGATTCAAATTTTCCCGCGACCCTGGAGGTGGCCGTTTACACAGGAGCAACTTTTACATGGTTACGATTTGGTGAGCGCGTGTTTTGTGGACTTAGTCTCTGGCGAAAAAAAAGTCGAAAAAGCGACTAAGTCCATATCGACTTAGGTTTTGAAGCGCAATCTTTCTGAAGCTCGGGCGAGGAGCTATCGAGCGCTTCACCTGAAACACGGACACAGACGCCGAGAGAGAGGACGTTCGACGGCGAGAGCGTCCCCCTCGGCCCGAAACGTGATCGATTGGAGCGCGAAAGCGCGCCCTAGCCTAGGACCCCACCCGGCCAGCCCGCTGCCGCTATGTCGGGAGTGCCTGGCAGAAGCACGGCGTGCAATGGGTTTACGTTTGGGCTTTGACAGCGCGCGCGCCGGGCAATTTGGGCGTTCGTTACGGCAGGCCCCCTCAGCCCGAGGAAGCGCGAACCCGCCGGAGGAGGCCTGAGCGGCGGTCAGAGCGCGAGAGTCCGTCACGGCGGGCGTGGAGGGCAGAAGCGGCAGCGTCGGCGGCGCTTGCGGCGAGTACCCCGTCCCGTGAAACACACTTTTCCGGCGTCGGCGCGCGTCCCAGCGGCCACCCACCAGCAGCGACCCCGCGAGAAAGGTTCGAGCAGCGTCGCCCTATGGCGGCGGTCTTGGCCGAGGTCAGCGGGGTCTGCCCAGGCCCCCTCCTCAGGCGGACTGAGACCGTGTGTAGGCAAAAGCGCGCCAGCGTCGGTTGTCCCCTCGACCCACAGAGAGTTACCTGGTTGATCCTGCCAGTAACATATGCTTGTCTCAAAGATTAAGCCATGCAGGTCTAAGTGCACCGCGGCGGTACAGTGAAACTGCGAATGGCTCATTAAATCAGTTATGGTCCCTTTGATCGCTCCACCGGTACTTGGATAACTGTGGCAATTCCAGAGCTAATACATGCAAGCAGCGCCGACCGGGCGACCGCCTCTCCTCGCGGGGCGGGGAGGCTGAGGCAGCGATGCATTTATCAGATCAAAACCCATCCGGGCCCCGGGCGATCCGTCCTCGGACCGGTACCTTTGGTGACTCTAGATAACCTCGGGCGATCGCTCGCCCTTCCCGCGGCGTGGCGGCGATTCATTCGAGTGTCTGCCCTATCAACTTTCGATGGTACATCAGGCGCCTACCATGGTGACCACGGGTGACGGGAATCAGGGTTCGATTCGGGAGGAGCCTGAAGCGGCTACCACATCCAAGGAAGAGCAGCAGCGCGCAAATTACCCATTTCCGACTCGGAGAGGTAGTGACGAAAAATAACAATACAGGTCTCTTCGAGGCCCTGTAATTGGAATAGCGTATCTTAAACACATGGGCGAGACCCATTGGAGGCAAATCTGGTGCCAGCAACGCGGTAATTCCAGCTCAATAGCGTATATTAAAGTTGCTGCAGTTAAAAAGCTCGTAGTTGGATCACAAGGATCTGGCTGGCGGTCCGCCGAGAGGCGACCACCGCCCGTCCAGGTCCCTGCCTCGGCGCCCCGGATGCCCTTGGCTGGGTGTCGGTCCGAGAACCCAAAGCGTTTACTTTGAAAAAATTAGAGTGTTCAAAGCAGGCGGCGTCGCCGCTGAATACGCAGCTAGGAATAATGGAATAGGACTCGGTTCTATTTTGTGAGTTTCTGGAACCGGAGCCATGATTAAGAAGGGGCGGCGGGGCATTACGTATTGCGCGCTAGAGGTGAAATTCTTGGACCGGCGCAAGGCGGGCCAGCGAAAGCATTTGCCAAGAATGTTTTCATTAATCAGAAGCGAAAGTCGGAGTTCGAAGGCGATCAGATACCGTCGTAGTTCCGACCGTAAGCGATGCCGACCCGCGATCCGGCGTTATTCCCATGACCCGCCGGGCGGCGTGCGGAAACCACGAGTCTTTGGGTTCCGGGAGTATGGTTGCAAAGCTGAAACTTAAAGGAGAATTGGCGGAAAGGCACCACCAGGAGTGGAGCCTGCGGCAATTGACTCAACACGGGAAACCTCACCCCGGCCCGGACGGAAGGATTGACAGATTGATAGCTCTTTCTCGATTCTGTGGGTGGTGGTGCATGGCCGTTCTTAGTTGGTGAAGCGATTTGTCTGGTTCATTCCGATATGAAGCGAGACTCCGGCTTGCTAAATAGTGGCGCGGCCACTTGGGTCGGCGTCAAAAACTTCTTAGAGGACAAGTGGCGTTCAGCCACGCGAGATGGAGCAATAACAGGTCTGTGATGCCCTTAGATGTCCGGGGCTGCTGCGGCGCCACAATGGGCGGATCAGCGTGTGTCTACCCTGCGCCGAGGCGCGGGTAACCAGCTGAACCCGCTCGTGATCGGGACTGGGGATTGAAACTATTTCCCATCAACGAGAATTCCAGTAAGTAGCGCGGTCATAAGCTCGCGTTGATTAAGTCCCTGCCCTTTGTACACACCGCCCGTCGCTACTACCGATTGGATGGTTTAGTAGAGGTCCTCGGACCGGCCCGCCCGTGGCCTCGCGAGAGCTCTGGCGGGCGCGCCGGAAGGCGATCAAACTTGACTATCTAGAGGAAGTAAAAGTCGTAACAAAGGTTTCCGTGGTGAACCTGCGGAAGGATCATTATCGGCCGGCCCGATCCAAAGCGAAAGCCGCCCGGGCGGGGCCTAGCCCACCTCCCCGTCTCAAGCTCGGGTGCGCGGCAGAGGCGGCGGCTCCGGCGGCCTCTCCCCTCCGGGCACGGCGAAAGCGCGAGAGCGCGATAAGAAAAAAAGAACTTGACTGTCGCTGCACTCGGCGGCCCCCGCTTTCCAGCGGCGGGGCTGAGCCGGGGCCCTGGCGAGTACCCGCATACGGCCTCCGGGACCGTGGGTTCAAAGTCTCCTCCGCGAAGAGAGGCGCCCGTCGGGTAAAAAACCTCTATCTATTTTACTCTATGATCCAGCGGCCGTGGCGAGAGGTCTGCCGCTCAAAAACCCCAAAGGCGGCAAAGAACACGCACAAAAACCTAAGGCAGAGCGGAGAAGATCCGCGAGAAGGCGCCGTTCCCTGGGAGGCCAGCGCACCTCGCGCGGAGCTTGAGCAACCTACGCGGCGCCCATGACTGTCGCTGCACTCGGCGGGCCCCCTGCTTTCAGCGGCGGGGCGAGCCGAGGCCCTGGCGGGTACCCGCCGCGGCCTCGGGACCGTGGGTTCAAAGTCTCCTCCCGCGAAGGAGGGGCGCCCGTCCGGGGTAAAAAAACCTCTATCTATTTTACTCTATGATCCAGCGGCCGTGGCCGAGAGGTCTGCCGCTCAAAAACCCAAAGCGGCAAAAGAACCGCACAAAAACCTAAGCGGAGAGAGAGAGAGATCCGAGAACTTGACTGTCGCTGCACTGGCGGAGCCCCTGCTTTCCAGCGGCGGGGGCTGAGCGAGGGGCCCTAGGAGTACCATACGGCCTCGGGACCGTGGGTTCAAAGTCTCCTCCTTGAAGGAGGAGCGCCCGTCAGGAGTAAAAAAACCTCTATCTATTTTACTCTATGATCCAGCGGCCGTGGCCCGAGAGGTCTGCGCGCAAAACCCAAAGCAGCAAAAGAACCGCACAAAACCTAAGGCGGAGAGAGAGAGAGAGAGATCCGAGAGAACTTGGCTGTCGCTGCACTCGGCGGCCCCCTGCTTTCCAGCGGCGGGGCGAGGCGAGAACCCTGGCCGAGTACCCTTACGGCCTCGGGACCGTGGGTTCAAAAGTCTCCTCCCAGCGAAGGAGGCGCCCGTCCGGGAGTAAAAAAACCTCTATCCTATTTTACTCTATGTTCAGCGGCCGTGGCCGAGGTCTGCCGCTCAAACATCAAGGCGAGCAAAGAACGCACCAAAAACCTAAGAGCGAAGCGGAGAGGATCAGAGAAGGGCGCGTTCCTGGGAGGCCAGCGCACCTCCTGCGGAGGCAGGCAACCTACGCGCCCCACACACCCTTGTGCGGGGTGGGGGCGAACAGCGAGCCTCTGAAGACTTTGCTTTGCCAACCCCGGTAGTACCCGCAGGCCGCGGGACCGTGGGTTGAAGTCCCCCTCTCGCATGGCGCCCGTCGAGGAACGGCCGCTGTATATTTTGAGCCCACAAGCCTGTGCAGATTGCGGCCTCGCCTCGGGCGCTAAACTCAAGCGCCCAGTCGACTCTTGCGCGGTGGATCACTCGGCTCGTGCGTCGATGAAGAAGCGCAGCCAGCTGCGGAGAACTAATGGTGCAGGACACGCCGATCGCCGACGCCCGAGCGCGCTGCGGCCCCGGAGTCCGTCCGGGGCCACGCCTGTCTGAGGGTCGCTTTCCCATCGTCCGGGACCTCCGGGTCCCGCGGCTGGAAAGTCGCAGAGGCTTCCCGCTCCCTCCGTCCTCCCAATTACCGAACCGCCACGGGCATCGCCTCCTCGGCGGGGTGGTCGGCGCTTCCTCGGCTTCCCCTCCACGAGGAGGTCAGCGTCCCCCAAGCGTCTGGGACCGGCGGCGTCCTCCTCTCGCGGCTTCCGGTGGGTGTCTGCACCTCCGTCGCCCGCCGGCGTGGACCCCGGCTCCCTCCGCCCCTGGGCGCTCCGTGCGTAGCCGCAGAGTTCGCGCTCCGTCTCCTCGCCCCCTCGGCGCCCTGCCCTGCCGCGGCGAGACCTGTTCAGCCAGCCACGCGGCAGCAGCGCGGCGGCGCTCTAACCCATATCCGACAGCGACCTCAGATCAGGCGGGCGACCGCTGAATTTGCAGCATATTACTAAGCGGAGAAAAGAAACTAACAGAGATTCCCTCAGTAGCGGCAGCGAGAGGGAAGAGCCAACGCCCGAATCCGCCCGGGCCGCGGCGAGGACATGTGGCGTGCAGAAGCCGTTCTCTCTGCGGCGCGGGTCGGGGCCCAAGTCCTTCTGATGGAGGCTTAGCCCGTGGGGCGGTGTGAGGCCGTGGCAGGCCTCCCGCCAGTGCGGTTCTTCTCGGAGTCGGGTTGCTTGAGGAATGCAGCCCGAAAGCAGGGTGGTAAACTCCATCTAAGGCTAAATACGGCACGAGACCGATGAGTAAACAAGTACCGTGAGGAAAGTTGAAAGAACTTTGAGAGAGAGTTCAACAGAGGCGTGAAACAGCTGAGGTAAGCGGGTGGGAGTCCGCCACGGTCTGCCGGAGAGATTCAGCACCGGCGGGCCCGGCCGGCCAGCGAGTGCGTGGATCCTCCGGCCGAAGCGCCCGCCCGTCGGGCCTTCGGCGCCCGTCAGGTGCACTTCTTCGGCGGTGCGCGCGACCGGCTCGGTTTGGCCAGGAAGGGCCGGGGCGAAGGTGGCGGCTCCCCTCAGCCGGGGCGCCCGGCACTGAAACCCACGCAACTCCGACTTTGCGCTTACCCGGGGCGGGAAGTGTCACTCGCGCCTTCTCTCCTGCCGGCAGCGGGAGGGCGAAAGCCGTCCCGGCGCGTCGTCGGCGGGACCGGACTGTCCTCAGTCCGTCGACCAGCGCCCGCGCCGCCAGAGGCGAGATCCGGCCCTCTGCCACCAAGTCGCGCTCAAGGGTCCGCCGGAAGTCGGCCACCCACCCGTCCCGTCTTGAAACACGGACCAAAGTCTAGCAGCGCGAGAGTCAAAGGTGTCTCTGCGAGCCCCACGGCGCAATGAAGGTGAAGGCCGGCGCCCGCCGGCTCAGGTGAATCCCCACCCGGCGGCGCGCACCACGGCCCGTCTGCGCGCCACCGCCGGGCGAGGGTGGAGCTTCCGGCCAGCAGCGATGGTACCAGATGAGTGAACTATGCCTGGGCAGAGGCGGCCAGAGCCGGAAACTCTGGTGGAGGCCCGTAGCGGTCTGACGTAAACCGATCGTGAATCCGACCTGGGTATAGAGAGGCCGAAGACTGAAAATCGAACCATCTAGTAGCTGGTTCCCTCCGGAAATTTCCCTCAGGATAGCTGGCGCTCGCTCGCACAAGCAGTTTTATCCGGTAAAACCGAGATGACAAGAGGCCTTGGGGCGAAGCAGTCTCAACCTGTTCTCAAACTTTAAATGGGTAAGCCCGGCTCGCTGGCCTGGAGCCTGGGCGTGGAATCACAGGCATCAAGTGGTGCCACTTTTAGTAAGCAGAACTGGCGCTCTGGGATGAGGCGAGCGCGGGTTAAGGCGCCCGATGCCCAGCGCTCATCAGACCCCAGAAAAGGTGTTGGTTGATAGACAGCAGGGCCGGTGGCCATGGATGCGTGGAATCCAGCTAAGGTGTGTAACAACTCACCTGCGAATCAACCTCGCCCTGAAAATGGATGGCGCTGGGCGTCGGGCCCATACCGGCCGTCGGCGGCCGCGACCCGTTATGCTCCGAGACAGAGAATCGCCTCGGCGAGTAGGAGACGCCCCGCGGTGGCGCTGAAGCCTAGGGCGCAGGGCGGGTGGAGCCGCCGCCCAGGTGCAGATCTTGAGTGGTAGTAGCAAATATTCAAGCGAGGCTTTGAAGGCGAAGTGGAGAGAAGGGTTCACATGTGAACAGCAGTTGAACATGGGTCAGTCGGTCTAAGGGATGAGGCGACGCCCGTTCGGAAGGGAGAGCGATGGCCTCCGTCGCGGACGATGAAAGGGAGTCTGGTTCAGATCCCAGAACCCGGAGTGGCGGGCCAGGCGCGGGGCGCCAGTGTGACTGCATAAGCGAACCCGGAGAAGCTGGCGGGGGCCCGGAAGGTTCTCTTTTCTTTGAAGGGCAGGCACCTGGAATGGGTCGCCCGAGAGATAAAAATTTACGCCCTGGAAAGCGCCGGCAGTTCGGCGGCGTCAGTCAGCCCTGCGTCGGCCCTTAGAAATCCGGGAGAAGGTGCCAAGTCTCGCGGGCACGTATATATCCGCGGCAAAGTCTCCAAGGTGAACAGCCTCTGGCATGTTAGATCAAAGGCAGCGTAAAGGGAAGT
>NW_025047683.1:4570990-4576713 GCF_018831695.1 Puntigrus tetrazona | reverse complement strand
TCTGAGGAAATTTTTTGCTTTCAAAACTAAGTCCAACATCCAGGCGCATATCAGACGACATTTCTGGCCGGGCGGCGCGACTTCCCGGACGCCTCCCACTCGGGACCCCGCCACCCTGGAGGATTTTTGCTTTCAAAACCTAAGTCCAAACATCCAGGCGATATTTCGCACGCATTTCGCCGGCCGGTCATGCGACTTCTCGGACGCCCCACCACCTCTCGCCACCGCCCTGAGGAAATTTTTTGCTTTCAAAACCTAAGTCCAAACATCCAGGCTTATATTTCAGACTCCATCTTTCGTCGGTTAGCGCTGACTTCCGGACGCTTTTTCCACTCGACTTCGCCAATTCTGGAGGATTTTTTTGCTTTCAAAACCTAAGTCCAAACATCCAGGCGCATATTTCAGACCATCTCGCCGAAGGGTTAAGGCGACTTCTCGGACGCTTTCCACACTGGACCCCACGCCCTGGAGGAAATTTTTTTGCTTTTCAAAACCTAAGTCCAAACATCCAGGCGCATATTTCGTGACTTCATCTCGGGCCGGTTGGGCGTGACTTCGGATCGACGCCCCACTCGGGAATTCCGCCCATCCTGGAGGATTTTTTTGCTTTCAAAACCTCCGTCCAAACATCCAGGGCGCATATTTCAGACGACATCTCGGCCGGTTATGCGACTTCTCGGACGCTTTCCCACTCGACTTCCTCGCCACCCTGGAGGAACTTTTTGCTTTCAAAACCCAAGTCCAAACATCCAGGCGCATATTTCAGACGATCTCGCCGGTTAAGTGCGACTTCTCGGACGCTTTCCCACGACTTCGCCGCCCTGGAGGAAATTTTTTGCTTTCAAAACCTAAGTCCAAACATCCAGGCGCATATTTCAGACGATCTCGCCGGGTTAAGCGCGACTTCCCGGACGCTTTCCCACTCGACTCGCCACCCTGGAGGATTTTTTTTTTTTGCTTTCAAACCTAAGTCCAAACATCCAGGCGATATTTCAGACGATCTCGGCCGGTTAAGTGCGACTCTCCGGACGCTTTCCCACTTCGCTCACCCCTGAGAGGATTTTTGCTTTCAAAACCTAAGTCCAAACATCCAGGCGCATATTTCAGACGATCTCGGGTCCAAAGTTAAGTGCGACTTCTGGACGCTTCCCACTCGACTTTCCACCCTGGAGGTATTTTTTGCTGCTTCAAAACCTAAGTCCAGACATCCAGGCGCATACCAGCAGCCGATCTCGGCCGGGTTAAGTGCTACTTTCGGACGCTTTTTCCCACTCGACCTCCACCCTGGAGGATTTTTTTAAGCTGCTCAAAACCTACGCCCAGACATCCAGGCGCCTCCAGCTTCGACAGCCGATCAAGGCCGGGGATTAAGAGCGACATCTCGGACACACACATTTACGAACCCCGTGTCTGGATTTCACTTTTTCCAAAGGGCCTGGGCTCACACATTAACCCCAACGCAGTAACACTTTAATGGGCATCGCTTTATTTCATTCTCGCCCTGATGAATGTTTTCTATAAGGCCTGCGCTCACAGACTAACCCCATCACAATAACACTTATTTGGGCATGATTTTATTTAATAAAGGCCCTGATGAATGTTTTCTATATAAGCCCTGTGCTCACAGATTAACCCCATCACATAAACACTTTTTTTGGGCATGATTTTATTTAAAAAGGCCCTGATGAATGTTTTCTATAAGGCCTGCGCTCACAGACCTAACCCCATCACAATAACACTTATGTGGGCATGATTTTATTTAATAAAGGCCCTGATGAATGATTTCTATAAGGCCTGTGCTCACAGATTAACTCCCATCACATAAACACTTATTTGGGCATGATTTTATTTAATAAAGGCCCTGGATGAATGATTTCTATAAGGCCTGTGCTCACAGATTAACCCCATCACATAAACACTTATTTGGGCATGATTTTATTTAAAAAGGCCCTGATGAATGTTTTCTATAAGGCCTGCGCTCACAGACTAACCCCATCACAATAACACTTATTTGGGCATGATTTTATTTAATAAAGGCCCTGGATGAATGTTTTCTATATAGCCCTGTGCTCACAGATTAACCCCATCACATAAACACTTTTTGGGCATGATTTTATTTAAAAAGGCCCTGATGAATGTTTTCTATAAGGCCTGCGCTCACAGACTAACCCCATCACAATAACACTTATTTGGGCATGATTTTATTTAATAAAGGCCCTGGATGAATGATTTCTATAAGGCCTGAGCTCACAGATTAACCCCATCACATAAACACTTATTTGGGCATGATTTTATTTAATAAAGGCCCTGGATGAATGTTTTCTATAAGGCCTGCGCCACAGACTAACCCCATCACAATAACACTTATGTGGGCATGATTTTATTTAATAAAGGCCCTGGAGGAATGTTTTCTATAAGGCCTGCGCCACAGACTAACCCCATCACAATAACACTTATTTGGGCATGATTTTATTCTATAAAGGCCCTGGATGAATGTTTTCTATAAGGCCTGCGCCACAGACTAACCCCATCACAATAACACTTATTTGGGCATGATTTTATTTAATAAAGGCCCTGGATGAATGTTTTCTATAAGGCCTGCGCTCACAGACTAACCCCATCACAATAACACTTATTTGGGCATGATATTATTTAATAAAGGCCCTGGATGAATGTTTTACAAAGGGCCTGCGCCACAGACTAACCCTACACAGTAACACCTTATTGGGCATGATTTTATTTAATAGAGGCCCTGGATGAATGTTTTCTATAAGGCCTGCGCTCACAGACTAACCCCATCACAATAACACTTATTTGGGCATGATTTTATTTAATAAAGGCCCTGATGAATGTTTTCTATAAGGCCTGCGCCAAAGACTAACCCCATCACAATAACATTTATTTGGGCATGATTTTATTCTATAAAGGCCCTGATGAATGTTTTCTATAAGGCCTGCGCTCACAGACTAACCCCATCACAATAACACTTAATTGGGCATGATTTTATTTAATAAAGGCCCTGATGAATGTTTTCTATAAGGCCCAAGGCCACAGACTAACCCCTAACCCTAACCCTAACCCCTAACCCTAGCCCTAACCCTAATCCTAACCCCTAACCCTAACCCTAACCCTAACCCTAGCCCTAACCCTAACCCTAACCCTAACCCTAACCCCTAACCCTAGCCCTAGCCCCTAGCCCCTAACCTCCTAACCCTAACCCTAACCCTAACCCTAACCCTAACCCTAACCCTAGCCCTAGCTCCCAGCCCTAACCCTAACCCTAACCCTAACCCTAACCCTAACCCTAACCCTAACCCTAACCCTAGCCCTAACCCTAACCCTAACCCTAACCCTAACCCTAACCCTAACCCTAACCTTATTGGGCATGATTTACTCTATAAAGGCCCTGGGTGACAGTTTTACACAGGCCTGGGGTCACAGACTAACCCCATCACAATAGCACTTATTTGGGCATGATTTTATTTAATAAAGGCCCTGGATAAATGTTTTCTTAAGGCCTGCGCCACAGACTAACCCCCCTGCACATAATAACACTCTTATGGGCATGATTGTATTTAATAAAGGCCCTGATGACAGTTTTCTTTAAGGCCTGCGCCACAGACTAACCCCATCACAATAACACATATTTGGGCATGATTTTATTTAATAAAGGCCCTGAAAAATGTTTTCTATAAGGCCTGCGCTCACAGACTAACCCGACACAGTAACGCTTTATTGGGCATGATTTTATTTAATAAAGGCCCTGGATAAATGTTTTCTTTAAGGCCTGCGCTCACAGACTAACCCCTGCTACAATAACACTCTTATGGGCATGATTGTATTTAATAAAGGCCCTGGATGACAGTTTTCTTAAGGCCTGCGCCACAGACTAACCCCATCACAATAACACATATTTGGGCATGATTTTATTTAATAAAGGCCCTGGAAAAAATGTTTTCTATAAGGCCTGCGCCACAGACTAACCCGACACAGTAACTCTTTGTTGGGCATGATTTTACTTTAATAAAGGCCCTGGAAAATGTTTTCTATAAGGCCTGCGCCACAGACTAACCCGACACAGTAACGCTTTATTGGGCATGATTGTATTTAAAAAGGCCCTGGAAAATGGTTTCTATAAGCCCTGCGCCACTGACTAACCTCGTTATAATAACGCTCTTATGGGCATGATTTATTTAATAAAGGCCCTGATGACAGTTTTCTTTAAGGCCTGCCTCACAGACTAACCCGACACAGTAACTCTTATTGGGCGTGATTTTATTTAATAAAGGCCCTGAAAAATGTTTTTCTATAAGGCCTGCGCCACAGACTAACCCGACCCATTAACTCTTTATTGGGCATGATTTTATTTAATAAAGGCCTCGATGAATGTTTTCCATAAGGCCTGCGCCACAGACTAACCCCACACAATAACACAGATTTGGGTATGATTTTATTTATTAAAGGCCCTGATGAATGTTTTCTACAAAGGCCTGCGCCACAGACTCGCCTGTTAGCAGCGACGCCAAGCAGGGCACGAATTTCAGAGTTTTTAGAGAAAAAAAAAAAAAAAAAAAATTAAAGTTGATGTAAAAGTTGCTCTGGTAAACGCCACCTCCGGGTCGCGTGAAATTTGAATCGTGTTCGAAGAGGCCTCTCGGTCGGCCTGACTCGAGCCTCGGAGGGTATGGAAGTCGGACCTTTCTCTCGGTTGACTTAGTGCAATTTTCAAACGAAAATCATCCAGGCGCATATTTCAGCCGATCTCGCCGGGTTAAGTGCGACTTCGACGCTTTCCCACTCGACCCCGCCTCCTGGAGGAAATTTTTTTTAATTCAAAACCTAAGTCCAAACATCCAGGCGCATATTTCAGCCGATCTCGCCGGGTTAAGTGCGACTTCTCGGACGCTTCCCACTCGACCCCGCCTCCTGGAGGAAATTTTTTTTCGCTCAAAACCTAAGTCCAAACATCCAGGCGCATATTTCAGCCGATCTCGGCCGGGTTAAGTGCGACTTCTCGGACGCTTTCCCACTCGACCCGCCTCCTGGAGGAAATTTTTTCGCTCAAAACCTAAGTCCAAACATCCAGGCGCATATTTCAGCCGATCTCGGCCGGGTTAAGTGCGACTTCGGACGCTTTCCCACTCGACCCGCCTCCCTGGAGGAAATTTTTTCGCTCAAAACCTAAGTCCAAACATCCAGGCGCATATTTCAGCCGATCTCAGCCGGGTTAAGTGCGACTTCTCGACGCTTTCCCACTCGACCCCGCCTCCTGGAGGAAATTTTTTTTGCTCAAAACCTAAGTCCAAACATCCAGGCGCATATTTCAGCCGATCTCAGCCGGGTTAAGTGCGACTTCGACGCTTTCCCACTCGACCTCGCCTCCCTGGAGGAAATTTTTTGCTTTCAAAACCTAAGTCCAGACATCCAGGCGCTTCATCCAGCCGATCTCGGCCGGGTTAAGTGCGACTTCTCGGACGCTTTCCCACTCGACCCTCCACCCTGGAGGATTTTTTTGCTTTCAAAACCTAAGTCCAAACATCCAGGCGCATATTTCAGCCGATCTCAGCCGGGTTATGCGACTTCGGACGCTTTCCCACTCGACTCGCCTCCTGGAGGAAATTTTTTCGCTCAAAACCTAAGTCCAAACATCCAGGCGCATATTTCAGCCGATCTCGGCCGGTTTAAGTGCGACTTCTCGACGCTTCCCACTCGACTCCGCCACC
>NW_025047683.1:4545990-4563490 GCF_018831695.1 Puntigrus tetrazona | reverse complement strand
GAGGTTTTTTTACCTCGACGGGCGCTCCTCCTTCGCGGAGGAGACTTTGAACCCACGGTCCCGAGGCCGCAATGGTACTCCGCCAGGGTTCTCGCTCGCCCCCGCCGCTGGAAAGCAGGGGGGCCCGCCGAGTGCAGCGACAGTCAAGTTCTCTCGGATCTCTCTCTCTCTCCGCCTTAGGTTTTTGTGCGGTTCTTTTGCCGCTTTGGGTTTTTGAGCGGCAGACCTCGGCCACGGCCGCTGGATCATAGAGTAAAATAGATAGAGGTTTTTTTACCCCGACGGGCGCCTCCTTCGCGGGAGGAGACTTTGAACCCACGGTCCCGGAGGCCGCGGCGGTACTCGCCAGGGCCCGGCTCGCCCCCGCCGCTGGAAAGCAGGGGCCCGCCGAGTGCAGCGACAGTCATGGGCGCCGCGTAGGTTGCTCAAGCCTCCGCGGGAGGTGCGCTGCTTCCCAGGGGAACGGCGCTCCTTCTCGCGATCTCTCTCCGCTTCGCCTTAGGTTTTTGTGCGTTCTTTGCCGCCTTGGGTTTTTGAGCGGCAGACCTCTCGGCCACGGCCGCTGGATCATAGAGTAAAATAGGATAGAGGTTTTTTACCCCGACGGGCGCTCTCCTTCGCGGGAGGAGACTTTGAACCCACGGTCCCGAGGCCGTGGCGGGTACTCGCCAGGGCTCCGCTCAGCCCCCGCCGCTGAAAGCGGGGGCCGCCGAGTGCAGCGACAGTCAAGTTCCTTTTTTTTTCTTATCGCGCTTCGCGCTTTCGCTGGGTGCTCGAGGGGGAGAGGCCGCGCCGAGCCGCCGCCTCTGCCGCGCACCCGAGCTTGAGACGGGGAGGTGGGCTAGGCCTCGCCCGGGCGGTTTCGCTTTGATCGGGCCGGGCCGAGCACGATCCTTCCGCAGGTTCACCTACGGAAACCTTGTTACGACTTTTACTTCTCTAGATAGTCAAGTTTGATCGCCTTCCGGCGCCCCGCCAGAGCTCCCGCGAGGGGCCCGGGCGGGCCGGTCCGAGGACCTCACTAAACCATCCAATCGGTAGTAGCGACGGGCGGTGTGTACAAAGGGCAGGGACTTAATCAACGCGAGCTTATGACCCGCGCTACTGGGAATTCCTCGCTGATGGGAAATAGTTTCAATCCCCAGTCCCGATCACGAGCGGGTTCAGCTGGTTACCCGCGCCTCGGCGCAGGGTAGACACACGCTGATCCGCCCATTGTGGCGCCGCAGCCCCGACATCTAAGGGCATCACAGACCTGTTATTGCTCCATCTCGCGTGGCTGAACGCCACTTGTCCTCTAAGAAGTTTTTGACGCCGACCCAAGTGGCCGCGCCACTATTTAGCAAGCCGGAGTCTCGCTCGCTATCGGAATGAACCAGACAAATCGCTTCCACCAACTAAGAACGCCATGCACCACCACCCACAGAATCGAGAAAGAGCTATCAATCTGTCAATCCTTTCCGTGTCCGGCCGGGTGAGGTTTCCCGTGTTGAGTCAAATTAAGCCGCAGGCTCCACTCCTGGTGGTGCCTTCCGCCAATTCCTTTAAGTTTCAGCTTTGCAACCATACTCCCGGAACCCAAAGACTGTGGTTTCTCGCACGCCGCCCGGGCGGTCATGGGAATAACGCCGCCGATCGCTGGTCGGCATCGCTTACGGTCGGAACTACGACGGTATCTGATCGCCTTCAACCTCCGACTTTCGTTTCTGATTAATGAAAACATTCTTGGCAAATGCTTTCGCTGCCCGCCTTGCGCCGTCCAAGAATTTCACCTCTAGCGCGCAATACGAATGCCCCGGCCGCCCTCTTAATCATGGCTCCGGTTCCAGAAACCCACAAAATAGAACCGGAGTCCTATTCCATTATTCCTAGCTGCGTATTCAGCGGCGACGCCGCCTGCTTTGAACACTCTAATTTTTTCAAAGTAAACGCTTTGCTCCTCGACCGACACCCAGCCAAGGGCATCCGGGGCGCCGAGGCAGGGACCTGGGACGGCGGTGGCTCGCCTCGGCGGACCGCCAGCCAGATCCCGAGATCCAACTACGAGCTTTTTAACTGCAGCAACTTTAATATACGCTATTGAGCTGGAATTACCGCGCTGCTGGCACCAGACTTGCCTCCCAATGGGTCCTCGCCATGTGTTTAAGATACGCTATTCCAATTACAGGGCCTCGAAAGAGACCTGTATTGTTATTTTTCGCACTACCTCTCCGAGTCGGAAATGGGTAATTTGGCGCGCTGCTGCCTTCCTTGGATGTGGTAGCCGCTTTCTCAGGCTCCTCTCCGAATCGAACCCTGATTCCTCGCCACCCGTGGTCACCATGGTAGGCGCCTGATGTACCATCGAAAGTTGATAGGCAGACACTGAATGAATCGTCGCCGCCGCGAAGGGCGAGCGATCGCCCGAGGTTATCTAGAGTCACCAAAGGTACCGGTCCGGGAGGACGGATCGCTCGGGGCCCGGATGGGTTTTGGATCTGATAAATGCATCGCTGCCTCAGCCTCCCGCCCCGCGAGGAGAGGCGGTCGCCCGGCCGGCGCTGCTTGCATGTATTAGCTCTGGAATTGCCACAGTTATCCAAGTACCGGGTGGAGCGATCAAAGGGACCATAACTGATTTAATGAGCCATTCGCAGTTTCACTGTACCGCCGTGGTGCACTTAGACCTGCATGGCTTAATCTTTGAGACAAGCATATGTTACTGGCAGGATCAACCAGGTAACCCCTGTGGGTCGTAGGGACCAACCGACGCGGCCGCTGCTTTTGCCTACACACGGTCTCAGTCCGCCTGAGGAGGGGGCCTGGGCAGACCCCGCTGACCTCGGCTAAGACCGCCGCCATAGGGGCGACGCGCTGCTCGAACCTTCTCGGGCGGTCGCTGCTGGGTGGTGGCCGCTGGGATCGCGCCGACGCCGAAAAGTGTGTTTCACGGGACGGGGTACCGCCGCGCGCCGCTGGACGCTGCCGCGCTTCTGCTCTCCACGCCCGCCGTGACGGACTCTCGCGCCTGACCGCCGCTCAGGCCTCCTCCGGCGGGTTCGCGCCTCCTCGGCTGAGGGGGCCTGCTCGCAACGAACGCCCAAATTGCCCGGCGCGCGCGTGCTGTCAAAGCCCAAACGTGAAACCCATTGCACGCCGTGCTCTCTGCCAGGCACTCCCGATTTCATAGCGAGCAGCGGGCTGGCCGGTGGGGTCTCTAGGCTAGGCGCGCTGCGCCCCAATCGATCACGCTGGGGCCGAGGGGACGCTCGCCGCGAACGCCCTTCTCTCGGCGCCTGTGTCCGTGTTTCAGGTGAAGCGCTCGATAGCTCCTCGCCCGAGCTTCAGAAAGATTGCGCTCAAAACCTAAGTCGATATGGACTTAGTCGCTTTTTCGACTTTTTTTCGCCAGAGACTAAGTCCACAAAACACGCTGCTCACCAAAATCGTACCCATGTAAAAGTTGCTCCTGTGTAAACGGCCACCTCCAGGGTCGCGGAAAATTTGAATCATGCCCGGAGGAGGCCTCTCGGTGCCTGACTCGAGCCTCGGAGGGTATGGAAGTCGGACCTTTCTCCGGTTGACTTAGTGCAATTTTCAAACGAAAATCATCCAGGCGCTTCATCCGACCGATCGAGTCCGGTTAAGTGCGCCTTCCCGACGCTTTCCCAATCGACTTCGCCGCCCTGGAGGAATTTTTTTCGCTCAAAACCTAAGTCCAAACATCCAGGCGCTTCATCCGACCGATCGAGTCCGGTTAAGTGCGCCTTCCCGGACGCTTTCCCACTCGACCCCGCCGCCCTGGAGGAAATTTTTTTGCGCTCAAAACCTAAGTCCAAACATCCAGGCGCTTCATCCGACCGATCGAGTCCGGTTAAGTGCGCTTTCCCGACGCTTTTCCCACTCGACTTCGCCGCCCTGGAGGAAATTTTTTTATGCTCAAAACCTAAGTCCAAACATCCAGGCGCTTCATCCGACCGATCGAGTCCGGTTAAGCGCGCTTTCCCGACGCTTTCCCACTCGACTTCGCCGCCCTGGAGGAATTTTTTTTCGCTCAAAACCTAAGTCCAAACATCCAGGCGCTTCATCCGACCGATCGAGTCCGGTTAAGTGCGCGCTTCCCGACGCTTTTCCCACTCGACTTCCGCCGCCCTGGAGGAAATTTTTTTATGCTCAAAACCTAAGTCCAAACATCCAGGCGCTTCATCCGACCGATCGAGTCCGGGTTAAGTGCGCCTTCCCGACGCTTTCCCACTCGACTTCGCCGCCCTGGAGGAAATTTTTTTCGCTCAAAACCTAAGTCCAAACATCCAGGCGCTTCATCCGACCGATCGAGTCCGGTTGGTGCGCCTTCCCGGACGCTTTCCCACTCGACTTCGCCGCCCTGGAGGAAATTTTTTTGCTTTCAAAACCTAAGTCCAGACATCCAGGCGCTTCATCCAGCCGATCTCGGCCGGGTTAAGTGCGACTTCTCGGACGCTTTCCCACTCGACTTCCCGCCACCCTGGAGGATTTTTTTGCTTTCAAAACCTAAGTCCAAACATCCAGGCGCATATTTCAGACGATCTCGGCCGGTTATGCGCGACTTCCGGACGCTTTCCCACTCGACTTCCCGCCACCCTGGAGGATTTTTTTGCTTTCAAAACCTAAGTCCAAACATCCAGGCGCATATTTCAGACGATCTCGCCGGGTTATGCGACTTCTCGACGCTTTCCCACTCGACTTCGCCCCCTGGAGGAAATTTTTTTGCTTTCAAAACCTAAGTCCAAACATCCAGGCGCATATTTCAGACGATCTCGGCCGGTTAAGTGCGACTTCCCGGACGCTTTCCCACTCGACTTCGCCACCCTGGAGGATTTTTTTTTTGCTTTCAAAACCTAAGTCCAAACATCCAGGCGCATATTTCAGACGATCTCGCCGGTTTAGTGCGACTTCTCGGACGCTTCCCACTCGACTTCGCCGGCCCCTGAGGAAATTTTTTGCTTTCAAAACCTAAGTCCAAACATCCAGGCGCATATTTCAGACGATCTCGGCCGGTTAAGTGCGACTTCCCGACGCTTTCCCACTCGACTTCGCCACCCTGGAGGATTTTTTTGCTTTCAAAACCTAAGTCCAAACATCCAGGCGCATATTTCAGACGATCTCGCCGGTTATGCGCTTCTCGGACGCTTTCCCACTCGACTTCCCCGCCCCTGGAGGAAATTTTTTGCTTTCAAAACCTAAGTCCAAACATCCAGGCGCATATTTCAGACGATCTCGGCCGGTTAAGTGCGACTTCCCGACGCTTTCCCACTCGACTTCGCCACCCTGGAGGATTTTTTTGCTTTCAAAACCTAAGTCCAAACATCCAGGCGCATATTTCAGACGATCTCGCCGGGTTAAGTGCGACTTCCCGGACGCTTTCCCACTCGACCCCGCCACCCTGGAGGATTTTTTTGCTTTCAAAACCTAAGTCCAAACATCCAGGCGCATATTTCAGACGATCTCGGCCGGTTAAGTGCGACTTCTCGACGCTTTCCCACTCGACTTCGCCGCCCTGGAGGAAATTTTTTTGCTTTCAAAACCTAAGTCCAAACATCCAGGCGCATATTTCAGACGATCTCGGCCGGGTTATGCGACTTCCCGGACGCTTTCCACTGACTCCCCGCCACCCTGGAGGATTTTTTTGCTTTCAAAACCTAAGTCCAAACATCCAGGCGCATATTTCAGACGATCTCGGCCGGGTTATGCGACTTCCCGACGCTTTCCCACTCGACCCCGCCACCCTGGAGGATTTTTTTGCTTTCAAAACCTAAGTCCAAACATCCAGGCGCATATTTCAGACGATCTCGGCCGGTTAAGTGCGACTTCTCGGACGCTTTCCCACTCGACCCTCCACCCTGGAGGTATTTTTGCCGCTCAAAACCTAAGTCCAGACATCCAGGCGCATAATTCAGCCGATCTCGGCCGGGTTAAGTGCGACTTCTCGGACGCTTTCCCACTCGACCCTCCACCCTGGAGGATTTTTTGCCGCTCAAAACCTACGCCCAGACATCCAGGCGCCGCTACAGCCGATCAAGGCCGGGTTAAGAGCGACTTCTCGACACACACATTTACGAACCCCGTGTCTGGATTTCAATTTTCCAAAGGGCCTGGGCTCACACATTAACCCCAACGCAGTAACACTTTAATGGGCATCGCTTTATTTCATTCTCGCCCTGGATGAATGTTTTCTATAAGGCCTGCGCCACAGACTAACCCCATCACAATAACACTTATTTGGGCATGATTTTATTTAATAAAGGCCCTGGATGAATGTTTTCTATATAAGCCCTGTGCTCACAGATTAACCCCATCACATAAACACTTTTTGGGCATGATTTTATTTAAAAAGGCCCTGATGAATGTTTTCTATAAGGCCTGCGCTCACAGACTAACCCCATCACAATAACACTTATGTGGGCATGATTTTATTTAATAAAGGCCCTGGATGAATGATTTCTATAAGGCCTGTGCTCACAGATTAACCCCATCACATAAACACTTATTTGGGCATGATTTTATTTAATAAAGGCCCTGGATGAATGATTTCTATAAGGCCTGTGCTCACAGATTAACCCCATCACATAAACACTTATTTGGGCATGATTTTATTTAAAAAGGCCCTGGATGAATGTTTTCTATAAGGCCTGCGCCACAGACTAACCCCATCACAATAACACTTATTTGGGCATGATTTTATTTAATAAAGGCCCTGGATGAATGTTTTCTATATAAGCCCTGTGCTCACAGATTAACCCCATCACATAAACACTTTTTTGGGCATGATTTTATTTAAAAAGGCCCTGATGAATGTTTTCTATAAGGCCTGCGCCACAGACTAACCCCATCACAATAACACTTATTTGGGCATGATTTTATTTAATAAAGGCCCTGATGAATGATTTCTATAAGGCCTGAGCTCACAGATTAACCCCATCACATAAACACTTATTTGGGCATGATTTTATTTAATAAAGGCCCTGATGAATGTTTTCTATAAGGCCTGCGCCAGACTAACCCCATCACAATAACACTTATGTGGGCATGATTTTATTTAATAAAGGCCCTGGAGGAATGTTTTCTATAAGGCCTGCGCCACAGACTAACCCCATCACAATAACACTTATTTGGGCATGATTTTATTCTATAAAGGCCCTGGATGAATGTTTTCTATAAGGCCTGCGCTCACAGACTAACCCCATCACAATAACACTTATTTGGGCATGATTTTATTTAATAAAGGCCCTGGATGAATGTTTTCTATAAGGCCTGCGCCACAGACTAACCCCATCACAATAACACTTATTTGGGCATGATATTATTTAATAAAGGCCCTGGATGAATGTTTTACAAAGGGCCTGCGCTCACAGACTAACCCTACACAGTAACACCTTATTGGGCATGATTTTATTTAATAGAGGCCCTGGATGAATGTTTTCTATAAGGCCTGCGCTCACAGACTAACCCCATCACAATAACACTTATTTGGGCATGATTTTATTTAATAAAGGCCCTGATGAATGTTTTCTATAAGGCCTGCGCCAAAGACTAACCCCATCACAATAACATTTATTTGGGCATGATTTTATTCTATAAAGGCCCTGGATGAATGTTTTCTATAAGGCCTGCGCTCACAGACTAACCCCATCACAATAACACTTAATTGGGCATGATTTTATTTAATAAAGGCCCTGGATGAATGTTTTCTATAAGGCCCAAGCCACAGACTAACCCCTAACCCTAACCCTAACCCTAACCCTAGCCCTAACCCTAATCCTAACCCTAACCCTAACCCTAACCCTAACCCCTAGCCCTAACCCTAACCCTAACCCTAACCCTAACCCTAACCCTAGCCCTAGCCCCAGCCCTAACCCTAACCCTAACCCCTAACCCTAACCCTAACCCTAACCCTAACCCTAGCCCTAGCCCTAGCCCCAACCCTAACCCTAACCCTAACCCTAACCCTAACCCTAACCCTAACCCTAACCCTAGCCCTAACCCTAACCCTAACCCCTAACCCTAACCCTAACCCTAACCCTAACCTTATTGGGCATGATTTTACTCTATAAAGGCCCTGGGTGACAGTTTTACACAGGCCTGGGGTCACAGACTAACCCCATCACAATAGCACTTATTTGGGCATGATTTTATTTAATAAAGGCCCTGGATAAATGTTTTCTTTAAGGCCTGCGCCACAGACTAACCCCTGCATAATAACACTCTTATGGGCATGATTGTATTTAATAAAGGCCCTGATGACAGTTTTCTTTAAGGCCTGCGCCACAGACTAACCCCATCACAATAACACATATTTGGGCATGATTTTATTTAATAAAGGCCCTGGAAAATGTTTTCTATAAGGCCTGCGCCACAGACTAACCCGACACAGTAACGCTTTATTGGGCATGATTTTATTTAATAAAGGCCCTGATAAATGTTTTCTTTAAGGCCTGCGCCACAGACTAACCTCACATAATAACACTCTTATGGGCATGATTGTATTTAATAAAGGCCCTGATGACAGTTTTCTTTAAGGCCTGCGCCACAGACTAACCCCATCACAATAACACATATTTGGGCATGATTTTATTTAATAAAGGCCCTGGAAAAATGTTTTCTATAAGGCCTGCGCCACAGACTAACCCGACACAGTAACTCTTTTTGTTGGGCATGATTTTACTTAATAAAGGCCCTGGAAAATGTTTTCTATAAGGCCTGCGCCACAGACTAACCCGACACAGTAACGCTTTATTGGGCATGATTGTATTTAAAAAGGCCCTGGAAAAATGGTTTCTATAAGCCCTGCGCCACTGACTAACCTCTGCATAATAACGCTCTTATGGGCATGATTTTATTTAATAAAGGCCCTGATGACAGTTTTCTTTAAGGCCTGCCTCACAGACTAACCCGACACAGTAACTCTTTATTGGGCGTGATTTTATTTAATAAAGGCCCTGGAAAATGTTTTTCTATAAGGCCTGCGCCACAGACTAACCCACCCATTAACTCTTTATTGGGCATGATTTTATTTAATAAAGGCCCTCGATGAATGTTTTCCATAAGGCCTGCGCCACAGACTAACCCACACACAATAACACAGATTTGGGTATGATTTTATTTATTAAAGGCCCTGATGAATGTTTTCTACAAAGGCCTGCGCCACAGACTCGCCTCAGCAGCAGCGACGCGCAGGGCACGAATTTCAGAGTTTTTAGAGAAAAAAAAAAAAAAAAAAAAAAAAAAAGTTGATGTATGTGTTGTTCTGGTAAACGCCACCTCCGGGTCGCGTGAAATTTGAATCGTGTTCGGAAGAGGCCTCTCGGTCGGCCTGACTCGAGCCTCGGAGGGTATGGAAGTCGGACCTTTCCCCGGTTGACTTAGTGCAATTTTCAAACGAAAATCATCCAGGCGCATATTTCAGCCGATCTCGTCCGGTTAAGTGCGACTTCTCGACGCTTTCCCACTCGACCCCGCCACCCTGGAGGAAATTTTTTTGCTTTCAAAACCTAAGTCCAGACATCCAGGCGCATATTTCAGCCGATCTCGCCGGGTTATGTGCGACTTCTCGACGCTTTCCACTCGACCCGCCTCCCTGGAGGAAATTTTTGCCGCTCAAAACCTAAGTCCACACATCCAGGCGCTGCACAGCCGATCAAGTCCGGTTACGTATGACTTCTCGGACACACACATTTACGAACCCCGTGTCTGGATTTCAATTTTCCAAAGGGCCTGGGCTCACACATTAACCCCAACGCAGTAACACTTTAATGGGCATCGCTTTATTTAATTCTCGCCTGGATGAATGTTTTACAAAGGGCCTGCGCCACAGACTAACCCTACACAGTAACACCTTATTGGGCATGATTTTATTCTATAAAGGCCCTGGATGAATGTTTTCTATAAGGCCTGCGCCACAGACTAACCCCATCACAATAACACTTATTTGGGCATGATTTTATTCTATAAAGGCCCTGGATGAATGTTTTCTATAAGGCCTGCGCCACAGACTAACCCCATCACACAATAACACTTATGTGGGCATGATTTTATTCTATAAAGGCCCTGGATGAATGTTTTCTATATAAGCCCTGCGCCACAGACTAACCCCATCACAATAACACTTATTTGGGCATGATTTTATTTAATAAAGGCCCTGGATGAATGATTTCTATAAGGCCTGTGCTCACAGATTAACCCCATCACATAAACACTTATTTGGGCATGATTTTATTTAATAAAGGCCCTGGATGAATGATTTCTATAAGGCCTGTGCTCACAGATTAACCCCATCACATAAACACTTATTTGGGCATGATTTTATTTAATAAAGGCCCTGATGAATGATTTCTATAAGGCCTGTGCTCACAGATTAACCCCATCACATAAACACTTTTTGGGCATGATTTTATTTAAAAAGGCCCTGGATGAATGTTTTCTATAAGGCCTGCGCCACAGACTAACCCCATCACAATAACACTTATGTGGGCATGATTTTATTTAATAAAGGCCCTGGAGGAATGTTTTCTATAAGGCCTGCGCCACAGACTAACCCCATCACAATAACACTTATTTGGGCATGATTTTATTCTATAAAGGCCCTGATGAATGTTTTCTATAAGGCCTGCGCCACAGACTAACCCCATCACAATAACACTTATTTGGGCATGATTTTATTTAATAAAGGCCCTGGATGAATGTTTTCTATAAGGCCTGCGCCACAGACTAACCCCATCACAATAACACTTATTTGGGCATGATATTATTTAATAAAGGCCCTGGATGAATGTTTTACAAAGGGCCTGCGCCACAGACTAGCCCTACACAGTAACACCTTATTGGGCATGATTTTATTCTATAAAGGCCCTGGATGAATGATTTCTATAAGGCTCAAGCCACAGACTAACCCCATCACAATAACACTTATTTGGGCATGATTTTATTTAAAAAGGCCCTGGATGAATGTTTTCTATAAGGCCTGCGCCACAGACTAACCCCATCACAATAACACTTATTTGGGCATGATATTATTTAATAAAGGCCCTGGATGAATGTTTTACAAAGGGCCTGCGCCACAGACTAACCCTACACAGTAACACCTTATTGGGCATGATTTTATTTAATAAAGGCCCTGATGAATGTTTTCTATAAGGCTCAAGCTCACAGACTAACCCCATCACAATAACACTTATGTGGGCATGATTTTATTTATTAAAGGCCCTGGATGAATGTTTTCTATAAGGCCTGCGCCAAAGACTAACCCCATCACAATAACATTTATTTGGGCATGATTTTATTCTATAAAGGCCCTGGATGAATTTTTTTCTATAAGGCCTGCGCCACAGACTAACCCCATCACAATAACACTTATTTGGGCATGATATTATTTAATAAAGGCCCTGATGAATGTTTTACAAAGGGCCTGCGCTCACAGACTAACCCTACACAGTAACACCTTATTGGGCATGATTTTATTTAATAGAGGCCCTGGATGAATGTTTTCTATAAGGCCTGCGCCACAGACTAACCCCATCACAATAACACTTATTTGGGCATGATTTTATTTAATAAAGGCCCTGGATGAATGTTTTCTATAAGGCCTGCGCTCAAAGACTAACCCCATCACAATAACATTTATTTGGGCATGATTTTATTCTATAAAGGCCCTGGATGAATGTTTTCTATAAGGCCTGCGCCACAGACTAACCCCATCACAATAACACTTATTTGGGCATGATTTTATTTAATAAAGGCCCTGATGAATGTTTTCTATAAGGCCTGCGCTCACAGACTAACCCCATCACAATAACACTTAATTGGGCATGATTTTATTTAATAAAGGCCCTGGATGAATGTTTTCTATAAGGCCCAAGCCACAGACTAACCCTAACCCTAACCCTAACCCTAACCCTAGCCCTAACCCTAATCCTAACCCTAACCCTAACCCTAACCCTAACCCTAACCCTAGCCCTAACCCTAACCCTAACCCTAACCCTAACCCTAACCCTAGCCCTAGCCCTAGCCCTAACCCTAACCCTAACCCTAACCCTAACCCTAACCCTAACCCCAGCCCTAGCCCTAGCCCTAACCCTAACCCTAACCCTAACCCTAACCCTAACCCTAACCCTAACCCCTAGCCCTAACCCTAACCCTAACCCTAACCCTAACCCTAACCCTAACCCTAACCTTATTGGGCATGATTTTACTCTATAAAGGCCCTGGGTGACAGTTTTACACAGGGCCTGGGGTCACAGACTAACCCCATCACAATAGCACTTATTTGGGCATGATTTTATTTAATAAAGGCCCTGATTGAATGTTTTCTATAAGGCCTGCGCCACAGACTAACCCGACACAGTAACGCTTTATTGGGCATGATTGTATTTAATAAAGGCCCTGATGACAGTTTTCTTTAAGGCCTGCGCCACAGACTAACCCCATCACAATAACACATATTTGGGCATGATTTTATTTAATAAAGGCCCTGGAAAATGTTTTCTATAAGGCCTGCGCCACAGACTAACCCGACACAGTAACGCTTTATTGGGCATGATTTTATTTAATAAAGGCCCTGATAAATGTTTTCTTTAAGGCCTGCGCTACAGACTAACCCCACATAATAACACTTTATATGGGCATGATTGTATTTAATAAAGGCCCTGATGACAGTTTTCTTAAGGCCTGCGCCACAGACTAACCCCATCACAATAACACATATTTGGGCATGATTTTATTTAATAAAGGCCCTGGAAAATGTTTTCTATAAGGCCTGCGCCACAGACTAACCCGACACAGTAACGCTTTATTGGGCATGATTTTATTTAATAAAGGCCCTGATAAATGTTTTCTTTAAGGCCTGCGCCACAGACTAACCCCTCTATAATAACACTCTTATGGGCATGATTGTATTTAATAAAGGCCCTGATGACAGTTTTCTTTAAGGCCTGCGCCACAGACTAACCCCATCACAATAACACATATTTGGGCATGATTGTATTTAAAAAGGCCCTGGAAAAAATGGTTTCTATAAGCCCTGCGCTCACTGACTAACCCCACATAATAACGCTCTTATGGGCATGATTTTATTTAATAAAGGCCCTGATGACAGTTTTCTTTAAGGCCTGCGCCACAGACTAACCCGACACATTAACGCTTTATTGGGCATGATTGTATTTAATAAAGGCCCTGATGAATGTTTTCTATAAGGCCTGCGCCACAGACTAACCCCGACACAGTAACTCTTCATTGGGCATGATTTTATTTAATAAAGGCCTCGATGAATGTTTTGTATAAGGCCTGCCTCTCACAGACTAACCCGACACAGTAACTCTTTATTGGGCATGATTTTATTTAATAAAGGCCCTCGATGAATGTTTTTCTATAAGGCCTGCCTCACAGACTAACCCGACACAGTAACGCTTTATTGGGCGTGATTTTATTTAATAAAGGCCCTCGATGAATGTTTTTCTATAAGGCCTGCGCCACAGACTAACCCGACACAGTAACTCTTTATTGGGCGTGATTTTATTTAATAAAGGCCCTGGAAAATGTTTTCTATAAGGCCTGCGCCACAGACTGACCCCCGACACAGTAACTCTTTATTGGGCATGATTTTATTTAATAAAGGCCCTCGATGAATGTTTTCTATAAGGCCTGCGCTCACTGACTAACCTCACATAATAACACTCTTATGGGCATGATTTTATTTAATTAAGGCCCTGATGACAGTTTTCTTTAAGGCCTACCTCACAGACTAACCCGACACAGTAACTCTTTATTGGGCGTGATTTTATTTAATAAAGGCCCTGGAAAATGTTTTTCTATAAGGCCTGCGCCACAGACTAACCCGACACAGTAACGCTTTATTGGGCGTGATTTTATTTAATAAAGGCCCTGGAAAAATGTTTTCTATAAGCACTGCGCTCACTGACTAACCTCACATAATAACACTCTTATGGGCATGATTTTATTTAATAAAGGCCCTGATGACAGTTTTCTTTAAGGCCTGCGCCACAGACTAACCCGACACAGTAACTCTTTGTTGGGCATGATTTTACTTAATAAAGGCCCTGGAAAATGTTTTCTATAAGGCCTGCGCCACAGACTAACCCGACACAGTAACGCTTTATTGGGCATGATTTTATTTAATAAAGGCCCTGGAAAAAATGTTTTCTATAAGGCCTGCGCCACAGACTAACCCGACACAGTAACGCTTTATTGGGCATGATTTTATTTAATAAAGGCCCTGATAAATGTTTTCTTTAAGGCCTGCGCCACAGACTAACCCCCTGCATAATAACACTCTTATGGGCATGATTTTATTTAAAAAGGCCCTGATGAATGTTTTCTATAAGGCCTGCGCCACAGACTAACCCCATCACAATAACACTTATTTGGGCATGATTTTATTTAATAAAGGCCCTGGATGAATGTTTTCTATATAAGCCCTGTGCTCACAGATTAACCCCATCACATAAACACTTTTTGGGCATGATTTTATTTAAAAAGGCCCTGATGAATGTTTTCTATAAGGCCTGCGCCACAGACTAACCCCATCACAATAACACTTATTTGGGCATGATTTTATTTAATAAAGGCCCTGGATGAATGATTTCTATAAGGCCTGAGCTCACAGATTAACCCCATCACATAAACACTTATTTGGGCATGATTTTATTTAATAAAGGCCCTGGATGAATGTTTTCTATAAGGCCTGCGCCACAGACTAACCCCATCACAATAACACTTATGTGGGCATGATTTTATTTAATAAAGGCCCTGGAGGAATGTTTTCTATAAGGCCTGCGCCACAGACTAACCCCATCACAATAACACTTATTTGGGCATGATTTTATTCTATAAAGGCCCTGATGAATGTTTTCTATAAGGCCTGCGCTCACAGACTAACCCCATCACAATAACACTTATGTGGGCATGATTTTATTTAATAAAGGCCCTGGATGAATGATTTCTATAAGGCCTGCGCCACAGACTAACCCCATCACAATAACACTTATTTGGGCATGATATTATTTAATAAAGGCCCTGGATGAATGTTTTACAAAGGGCCTGCGCCACAGACTAACCCTACACAGTAACACCTTATTGGGCATGATTTTATTTAATAGAGGCCCTGGATGAATGTTTTCTATAAGGCCTGCGCCACAGACTAACCCCATCACAATAACACTTATTTGGGCATGATTTTATTTAATAAAGGCCCTGGATGAATGTTTTCTATAAGGCCTGCGCTCAAAGACTAACCCCATCACAATAACATTTATTTGGGCATGATTTTATTCTATAAAGGCCCTGGATGAATGTTTTCTATAAGGCCTGCGCCACAGACTAACCCCATCACAATAACACTTAATTGGGCATGATTTTATTTAATAAAGGCCCTGATGAATGTTTTCTATAAGGCCCAAGCCACAGACTAACCCTAACCCTAACCCTAACCCTAACCCTAGCCCTAACCCTAATCCTAACCCTAACCCTAACCCTAACCCTAACCCTAGCCCTAACCCTAACCCTAACCCTAACCCTAACCCTAACCCTAGCCCTAGCCCTAGCCCTAACCCTAACCCTAACCCTAACCCTAACCCTAACCCTAACCCTAACCCTAGCCCCAGCCCCAGCCCTAACCCTAACCCTAACCCTAACCCTAACCCTAACCCTAACCCTAACCCTAACCCTAACCCTAGCCCTAACCCTAACCCTAACCCTAACCCTAACCCTAACCCTAACCCTAACCTTATTGGGCATGATTTTACTCTATAAAGGCCCTGGGTGACAGTTTTACACAGGGCCTGGGGTCACAGACTAACCCCATCACAATAGCACTTATTTGGGCATGATTTTATTTAATAAAGGCCCTGGATAAATGTTTTCTTTAAGGCCTGCGCCACAGACTAACCCCTGCATAATAACACTCTTATGGGCATGATTGTATTTAATAAAGGCCCTGATGACAGTTTTCTTTAAGGCCTGCGCTCACAGACTAACCCCATCACAATAACACATATTTGGGCATGATTTTATTTAATAAAGGCCCTGGAAAATGTTTTCTATAAGGCCTGCGCCACAGACTAACCTCGACACAGTAACGCTTTATTGGGCATGATTTTATTTAATAAAGGCCCTGATAAATGTTTTCTTTAAGGCCTGCGCCACAGACTAACCTCCTGCATAATAACACTCTTATGGGCATGATTGTATTTAATAAAGGCCCTGATGACAGTTTTCTTTAAGGCCTGCGCTCACAGACTAACCCCATCACAATAACACATATTTGGGCATGATTTTATTTAATAAAGGCCCTGGAAAAAAGTTTTCTATAAGGCCTGCGCCACAGACTAACCCGACACAGTAACTCTTTGTTGGGCATGATTTTACTTAATAAAGGCCCTGGAAAATGTTTTCTATAAGGCCTGCGCTCACAGACTAACCCGACACAGTAACGCTTTATTGGGCATGATTGTATTTAAAAAGGCCCTGGAAAAAATGGTTTCTATAAGCCCTGCGCTCACTGACTAACCTCCTGCATAATAACGCTCTTATGGGCATGATTTTATTTAATAAAGGCCCTGGATGACAGTTTTCTTTAAGGCCTGCCTCACAGACTAACCCGACACAGTAACTCTTTATTGGGCGTGATTTTATTTAATAAAGGCCCTGGAAAATGTTTTTCTATAAGGCCTGCGCCACAGACTAACCCACCCATTAACTCTTTATTGGGCATGATTTTATTTAATAAAGGCCCTCGATGAATGTTTTCCATAAGGCCTGCGCCACAGACTAACCCCACACAATAACACAGATTTGGGTATGATTTTATTTATTAAAGGCCCTGATGAATGTTTTCTACAAAGGCCTGCGCCACAGACTCGCCTCAAGCAGCAGCGACGCAGGGCACGAATTTCAGAGTTTTTAGAGAAAAAAAAAAAAAAAAAAATTAAAGTTGATGTAAAAGTTGTTCTGGGTAAACGCCACCTCCGGGTCGCGTGAATTGAATCGTGCCCGGAAGAGGCCTCTCGGTCGGCCTGACTCGAGCCTCGGAGGGTATGGAAGTCGGACCTTTCCCAAGTTGACTTAGTGCAATTTTCAAACGAAAATCATCCAGGCGCATATTTCAGCCGATCTCGTCCGGGTTAAGTGCGACTTCGCTTTCTTTCCACTCGACCCCGCCTCCTGGAGGAAATTTTTTTCGCTCAAAACCTAAGTCCAAACATCCAGGCGCATATTTCAGCCGATCTCGCCGGTTAAGTGCGACTTCTCGACGCTTTCCACTCGACCCGGCCTCCTGGAGGAAATTTTTTTCGCTCAAAACCTAAGTCCAAACATCCAGGCGCATATTTCAGCCGATCTCGGCCGGGTTAAGTGCGACTTCTCGACGCTTTCCCACTCGACCCGCCTCCTGGAGGAAATTTTTTTTCGTTCAAAACCTAAGTCCAGACATCCAGGCGCATATTTCAGCCGATCTCGGCCGGGTTAAGTGCGACTT
>NW_025047683.1:4525990-4538490 GCF_018831695.1 Puntigrus tetrazona | reverse complement strand
GGTCGCTCTCGGACGGCGCGCTCGCGAGAGGGGGACTTCGAACCCACGGTCCCGAAGGCCTGCTGGGTACCCGCCGGGGGTTGGCAAAGCAAAGTCTTTCAGAGGCTCATGGCCTCGCCCCCACCCCGCGCTGGGGGTGGGGCGCCGCGGTAGGTTGCCTGCCTCCGCGGGAGGTGCGCTGAGCCTCCCAGGGGAACGGCGCTCTCTCGCGATCCTCTCCCGCTCTGCCTTAGGTTTTTGTGCGTTCTTTTGCCGCCTTGGATGTTTGAGCGGCAGACCTCTCGGGCCACGGCCGCTGGAACATAGAGTAAAATAGGATGGAGGTTTTTTACTCCCGACGGGCGCCTCCTTCGCGGGAGGAGACTTTGAACCCACGGTCCCGAGGCCGTATGGTACTCACCAGGCCTCGGCTCGGCCCCGCCGCTGGAAAGCAGGGGCCCACGCCGAGTGCAGCGACAGTCAAGTTCTCTCGGATCTCTCTCTCTCCGCCTTAGGTTTTTGTGCGTTCTTTTGCCGCTTTGGGTTTTTTGCGCTGCAGACCTCTCGGCCACGGCCGCTGGATCATAGAGTAAAATAGGATAGAGGTTTTTTTACCTCGACGGGCGCTCCTCCTTCGGGAGGAGACTTTGAACCCACGGTCCCGAGGCCGTAAGTGGTACTCGCCAGGGTTCGGCTCGCCCCCCGCCGCTGAAAGCAGGGGCCCGCCGAGTGCAGCGACAGTCAAGTTCTCTCGGATCTCTCTCTCTCTCCGCCCGCCTTAGGTTTTTGTGCGGTTCTTTTGCCGCTTTGGGTTTTTGAGCGGCAGACCTCTCGGCCACGGCCGCTGGATCATAGAGTAAAATAGGATAGAGGTTTTTTTACCTCGGACGGGCGCCTCCTTCGCGGGAGGAGACTTTGAACCCACGGTCCCGGAGGCCGTGGCGGTACCTGCCAGGGCCTCGCCCGCCCCCGCCGCCGCTGAAAGCAGGGGCCCGCCGAGTGCAGCGACAGTCATGGGCGCCGCGTAGGTTGCTCAAGCCTCCGCGGGAGGTGCGCTGCCTCCCAGGGGAACGGCGCTCTTCTCGCGGATCTCTCTCGCTTCGCCTTAGGTTTTTGTGCGGTTCTTTTGCCGCCTTGGGTTTTTGAGCGGCAGACCTCGGCCACGGCCGCTGGATCATAGAGTAAAATAGGATAGAGGTTTTTTTACCCGGACGGGCGCTCCTTCGCGGGAGGAGACTTTGAACCCACGGTCCCGGAGGCCGTGGCGGGTACTCGCCAGGGCCTCGCTCAGCCCCCGCCGCTGAAAGCGGGGGCCGCCGAGTGCAGCGACAGTCAAGTTCCTTTTTTTTTCTTATCGCGCTTCTGCGCTTTCGCTGGTGCCCGAGGGGAGAGGCCGCGCCGAGCCGCCGCCTCTGCCGCGCACCCGAGCTTGAGACGGGGAGGTGGGCTAGGCCTCTCGCCCGGGCGGCCGCTTGGATCGGGCCGGGCCGATAATGATCCTTCCGCAGGTTCACCACGGAAACCTTGTTACGACTTTTTTACTTCCTCTAGATAGTCAAGTTTGATCGCCTTCCGGCGCCCCGCCAGAGCCCCGCGAGGGGCCGGCGGGCCGGTCCGAGGACCTCACTAAACCATCCAATCGGTAGTAGCGACGGGCGGTGTGTACAAAGGGCAGGACTTAATCAACGCGAGCTTATGACCCGCGCTACTGGGAATTCCTCGCTGATGGGAAATAGTTTCAATCCCCAGTCCCGATCACGAGCGGGTTCAGCTGGAGCACCCGCGCCTCTCGGCGCAGGGTAGACACACGCTGATCCGCCCATTGTGGCGCCGCGCAGCCCCGACATCTAAGGGCATCACAGACCTGTTATTGCTCCATCTCGCGGGCTGAACGCCACTTGTCCTCTAAGAAGTTTTTGACGCCACCCAAGCGGCCGCGCCACTATTTAGCAAGCCGGAGTCTCGCTCATATCGGAATGAACCAGACAAATCGCTTCCACCAACTAAGAACGGCCATGCACCACCACCCACAGAATCGAGAAAGAGCTATCAATCTGTCAATCCTTTCCGTGTCCGGGCCGGGTGAGGTTTCCGTGTTGAGTCAAATTAAGCCGCAGGCTCCACTCCTGTGGTGCCCTTCCGCCAATTCCTTTAAGTTTCAGCTTTGCAACCATACTCCCCGAACCCAAAGACTGCGTGGTTTCCCGCGACGCCGCCCGGGCGGGTCATGGGAATAACGCCGCCGATCGCTGGTCGGCATCGCTTACGGTCGGAACTACGACGGTATCTGATCGCCTTCAACCTCCGACTTTCGTTTGATTAATGAAAACATTCTTGGCAAATGCTTTCGCTGTCCCGCCTTGCGCCGGTCCAAGAATTTCACCTCTAGCGCGCAATACGAATGCCCCGCCGCCCTCTTAATCATGGCTCCGGTTCCAGAAACCCACAAAATAGAACCGAGTCCTATTCCATTATTCCTAGCTGCGTATTCAGCGGCGACGCCGCCTGCTTTGAACACTCTAATTTTTTCAAAGTAAACGCTTGGCCTCGGACCGACACCCAGCCAAGGGCATCCGGGGCGCCGAGGCAGGGACTGGGACGGGCGGTCGCTTCTCGGCGGACCGCCAGCCAGATCCCGAGATCCAACTACGAGCTTTTTAACTGCAGCAACTTTAATATACGCTATTGGAGCTGGAATTACCGCGCTGCTGGCACCAGACTTGCCTCCAATGGGTCTCGCCATGTGTTTAAGATACGCTATTCCAATTACAGGGCCTCGAAAGAGACCTGTATTGTTATTTTTCGCTACTACTCTCCGAGTCGGAAATGGGTAATTTGCGCGCCTGCTGCCTTCCTTGGATGTGGTAGCCGCTTTCAGGCTCCTCTCCGAATCGAACCCCGATTCCCCGCCACCCGTGGTCACCATGGTAGGCGCCTGATGTACCATCGAAAGTTGATAGGGCAGACACTGAATGAATCGCCGCCGCCATGAAGGGCGAGCGATCGCCCGAGGTTATCTAGAGTCACCAAAGGTACCGTACCGGTCCGAGGACGGATCGCCGGGGCCCGGATGGGTTTTGATCTGATAAATGCACGCTGCCTCAGCCTCCCGCCCCGCGAGGAGAGGCGGTCGCCCGGTCGGCGCTGCTTGCATGTATTAGCTCTGGAATTGCCACAGTTATCCAAGTACCGGTGGAGCGATCAAAGGGACCATAACTGATTTAATGAGCCATTCGCAGTTTCACTGTACCGCCGTGTGCACTTAGACCTGCATGGCTTAATCTTTGAGACAAGCATATGTTACTGGCAGGATCAACCAGGTAACCCCTGTGGGTCGAGGGACCAACCGACGCTGGCCGCTTTTTGCCTCACACACGGTCTCAGTCCGCCTGAGGAGGGGGCCTGGGCAGACCCCGCTGACCTCGGCAAGACCGCCGCCATAGGGCGACGCGCGCGCTCGAACCTTCCGGCGGGGCCGCTGCTGGGTGGGTGGCCGCTGGGATCGCGCCGACGCCGAAAAGTGTGTTTCACGGGACGGGGTACCCGCCGCCGCGCCGCTGGACGCTGCCGCTGCTTCTGCCTCTCCACGCCCGCCGTGACGGACTCTCTCGCGCTCTGACCGCCGCCTCAGGCCTCCTCCGGCGGGTTCGCGCGCTTCCTCGGGCTGAGGGGGCCTGCTCGCAACGAACGCCCAAATTGCCCGGCGCGCGTGGCTGTCAAAGCCCAAACGTAAACCCATTGCACGCCGTGCTCTCTGCCAGGCACTCCGAGCCATATAGCAGCGGGCTGGCCGGTGGGGTCTCAGGCTAGGGCGCGCCGCGCCTCCAATCGATCACGCTGGGCCGAGGGGGACGCTTCTCGCCGCCGAACGCCCTCTCTCTCGGCGCCTGTGTCCGTGTTTCAGGTGAAGCGCTCGATAGCTCCTCGCCCGGAGCTTCAGAAAGATTGCGCTCAAAACCTAAGTCGATATGGACTTAGTCGCTTTTTCGACTTTTTTTCGCTCAGAGACTAAGTCCACAAAACACGCTGCTCACCAAATCGTGTACCCATGTAAAAGTTGCTCCTGTGTAAACGCCACCTCCAGGGTCGCGGGAAAATTTGAATCATGCCCGGAGGAGGCCTCGGTCGGCCTGACTCGAGCCTCGGAGGGTATGGAAGTCGGACCTTTCCCCGGTTGACTTAGTGCAATTTTCAAACGAAAATCATCCAGGCGCTTCATCCGACCGATCGAGTCCGGTTAAGCGCGCCTTCCCGACGCTTTCCCAATCGACTTCGCCGCCCTGGAGGAATTTTTTTCGCTCAAAACCTAAGTCCAAACATCCAGGCGCTTCATCCGACCGATCGAGTCCGGTTAAGCGCGCCTTCCCGACGCTTTTCCCACTCGACTTCGCCGCCCTGGAGGAAATTTTTTTATGCTCAAAACCTAAGTCCAAACATCCAGGCGCTTCATCCGACCGACGAGTCCGGTTAAGCGCGCTTTCCCGACGCTTTCCCACTCGACTTCCGCCGGCCCTGGAGGAAATTTTTTTATGCTCAAAACCTAGTCCAAACATCCAGGCGCTTTCATCCGACCGACGAGTCCGGGTAAGTGCGCCTTCCCGGACGCTTTTCCACTCGACTTCGCCGCCCTGGAGGAATTTTTTTTTCGCTCAAAACCTAAGTCCAAACATCCAGGCGCTTCATCCGACCGACGAGTCCGGTTAAGCGCGCCTTCCCGGACGCTTTCCCACTCGACTTCGCCGCCCTGGAGGAAATTTTTTTATGCTCAAAACCTAAGTCCAAACATCCAGGCGCTTTCATCCGACCGATCGAGTCCGGTTAAGCGCGCCTTCCCGGACGCTTTCCCACTCGACTTCGCCGCCCTGAGGAAATTTTTTCGCTCAAAACCTAAGTCCAAACATCCAGGCGCTTCATCCGACCGATCGAGTCCGGTTAAGCGCGCTTCCCGGACGCTTTCCCACTCGACTTCGCCGCCCTGGAGGAAATTTTTTTGCTTTCAAAACCTAAGTCCAGACATCCAGGCGCTTCATCCAGCCGATCTCGGCCGGGTTAAGTGCGACTTCTCGGACGCTTTCCCACTCGACCCCCTCCACCCTGGAGGATTTTTTTTTGCTTTCAAAACCTAAGTCCAAACATCCAGGCGCATATTTCAGACGATCTCGCCGGGTTAAGTGCGACTTCCCGGACGCTTTCCCACTCGACCCCGCCACCCTGGAGGATTTTTTTGCTTTCAAAACCTAAGTCCAAACATCCAGGCGCATATTTCAGACGATCTCGGCCGGTTATGCGACTTCTCGACGCTTTCCCACTGACTTCGCCGCCCTGGAGGAAATTTTTTTGCTTTCAAAACCTAAGTCCAAACATCCAGGCGCATATTTCAGACGATCTCGCCGGTTAAGTGCGACTTCCCGGACGCTTTCCCACTCGACTTCGCCACCCTGGAGGATTTTTTTTGCTTTCAAAACCTAAGTCCAAACATCCAGGCGCATATTTCAGACGATCTCGCCGGGTTAAGTGCGACTTCTCGGACGCTTTCCCACTCGACTTCCGGCCGCCCTGGAGGAAATTTTTTGCTTTCAAAACCTAAGTCCAAACATCCAGGCGCATATTTCAGACGATCTCGCCGGTTAAGTGCGACTTCCCGACGCTTTCCCACTCGACCCCGCCACCCTGGAGGATTTTTTTGCTTTCAAAACCTAAGTCCAAACATCCAGGCGCATATTTCAGACGATCTCGCCGGGTTATGCGACTTCTCGACGCTTTCCCACTCGACTTCCGCCGCCCTGGAGGAAATTTTTTTGCTTTCAAAACCTAAGTCCAAACATCCAGGCGCATATTTCAGACGATCTCGCCCGGTTAAGTGCGACTTCCCGGACGCTTTCCCACTCGACTTCCGCCACCCTGGAGGATTTTTTTGCTTTCAAAACCTAAGTCCAAACATCCAGGCGCATATTTCAGACGATCTCGGCCGGGTTAAGTGCGACTTCCCGGACGCTTTCCCACTCGACCCCGCCACCCTGGAGGATTTTTTTGCTTTCAAAACCTAAGTCCAAACATCCAGGCGCATATTTCAGACGATCTCGCCCGGTTAAGTGCGACTTCTCGGACGCTTTCCCACTCGACTTCGCCACCCTGGAGGAAATTTTTTGCTTTCAAAACCTAAGTCCAAACATCCAGGCGCATATTTCAGACGATCTCGCCGGTTAAGTGCGACTTCCCGGACGCTTCCCACTCGACTTCCGCCACCCTGGAGGATTTTTTTGCTTTCAAAACCTAAGTCCAAACATCCAGGCGCATATTTCAGACGATCTCGGCCGGGTTAGTGCGACTTCCCGGACGCTTTCCCACTCGACTTCGCCACCCTGGAGGATTTTTTTGCTTTCAAAACCTAAGTCCAAACATCCAGGCGCATATTTCAGACGATCTCGCCGGTTAAGTGCGACTTCGGACGCTTTTTTTCCCACTCGACCCTCCACCCTGGAGGTATTTTTTGCCGCTCAAAACCTAAGTCCAGACATCCAGGCGCATAATTCAGCCGATCTCGGCCGGTTAAGTGCGACTTCTCGGACGCTTTCCCACTCGACCCTCCCACCCTGGAGGATTTTTTGCTGCTCAAAACCTACGCCCAGACATCCAGGCGCCGTACAGCCGATCAAGGCCGGGTTAAGAGCGACTTCTCGACACACACATTTACGAACCCCCGTGTCTGGATTTCAATTTTCCAAAGGGCCTGGGCTCACACATTAACCCCAACGCAGTAACACTTTAATGGGCATCGCTTTATTTCATTCTCGCCTGGATGAATGTTTTCTATAAGGCCTGCGCCACAGACTAACCCCATCACAAATAACACTTATTTGGGCATGATTTTATTTAATAAAGGCCCTGGATGAATGTTTTCTATATAAGCCCTGTGCTCACAGATTAACCCCATCACATAAACACTTTTTGGGCATGATTTTATTTAAAAAGGCCCTGGATGAATGTTTTCTATAAGGCCTGCGCTCACAGACTAACCCCATCACAATAACACTTATGTGGGCATGATTTTATTTAATAAAGGCCCTGGATGAATGATTTCTATAAGGCCTGTGCTCACAGATTAACCCCATCACATAAACACTTATTTGGGCATGATTTTATTTAATAAAGGCCCTGGATGAATGATTTCTATAAGGCCTGTGCTCACAGATTAACCCCATCACATAAACACTTATTTGGGCATGATTTTATTTAAAAAGGCCCTGATGAATGTTTTCTATAAGGCCTGCGCTCACAGACTAACCCCATCACAATAACACTTATTTGGGCATGATTTTATTTAATAAAGGCCCTGATGAATGTTTTCTATATAAGCCCTGTGCTCACAGATTAACCCCATCACATAAACACTTTTTGGGCATGATTTTATTTAAAAAGGCCCTGATGAATGTTTTCTATAAGGCCTGCGCCACAGACTAACCCCATCACAATAACACTTATTTGGGCATGATTTTATTTAATAAAGGCCCTGGATGAATGATTTCTATAAGGCCTGAGCTCACAGATTAACCCCATCACATAAACACTTATTTGGGCATGATTTTATTTAATAAAGGCCCTGGATGAATGTTTTCTATAAGGCCTGCGCCACAGACTAACCCCATCACAATAACACTTATGTGGGCATGATTTTATTTAATAAAGGCCCTGGAGGAATGTTTTCTATAAGGCCTGCGCCACAGACTAACCCCATCACAATAACACTTATTTGGGCATGATTTTATTCTATAAAGGCCCTGGATGAATGTTTTCTATAAGGCCTGCGCCACAGACTAACCCCATCACAATAACACTTATTTGGGCATGATTTTATTTAATAAAGGCCCTGGATGAATGTTTTCTATAAGGCCTGCGCCACAGACTAACCCCATCACAATAACACTTATTTGGGCATGATATTATTTAATAAAGGCCCTGATGAATGTTTTACAAAGGGCCTGCGCCACAGACTAACCCTACACAGTAACACCTTTATTGGGCATGATTTTATTTAATAGAGGCCCTGATGAATGTTTTCTATAAGGCCTGCGCCACAGACTAACCCCATCACAATAACACTTATTTGGGCATGATTTTATTTAATAAAGGCCCTGGATGAATGTTTTCTATAAGGCCTGCGCCAAAGACTAACCCCATCACAATAACATTTATTTGGGCATGATTTTATTCTATAAAGGCCCTGGATGAATGTTTTCTATAAGGCCTGCGCCACAGACTAACCCCATCACAATAACACTTAATTGGGCATGATTTTATTTAATAAAGGCCCTGATGAATGTTTTCTATAAGGCCCAAGCTCACAGACTAACCCTAACCCTAACCCTAACCCTAACCCTAGCCCTAACCCTAATCCTAACCCTAACCCTAACCCTAACCCTAACCCTAACTCCTAGCCCTAACCCTAACCCTAACCCTAACCCTAACCCTAACCCCTAGCCCTAGCCCTAGCCCTAACCCTAACCCTAACCCTAACCCTAACCCTAACCCCAACCCTAACCCTAGCCCCAGCCCTAGCCCTAACCCTAACCCTAAACTCCTAACCCTAACCCTAACCCTAACCCTAACCCCAACCCTAGCCCTAGCCCTAACCCTAACCCTAAACCTAACCCTAACCCTAACCCTAACCTTATTGGGCATGATTTTACTCTATAAAGGCCCTGGGTGACAGTTTTACACAGGCCTGGGGTCACAGACTAACCCCATCACAATAGCACTTATTTGGGCATGATTTTATTTAATAAAGGCCCTGATAAATGTTTTCTTTAAGGCCTGCGCCACAGACTAACCCCATATAATAACACTTTATGGGCATGATTGTATTTAATAAAGGCCCTGATGACAGTTTTCTTTAAGGCCTGCGCCACAGACTAACCCCATCACAATAACACATATTTGGGCATGATTTTATTTAATAAAGGCCCTGGAAAATGTTTTCTATAAGGCCTGCGCCACAGACTAACCCGACACAGTAACGCTTTATTGGGCATGATTTTATTTAATAAAGGCCCTGGATAAATGTTTTCTTTAAGGCCTGCGCTCACAGACTAACCTCTGCATAATAACACTCTTATGGGCATGATTGTATTTAATAAAGGCCCTGATGACAGTTTTTTAAGGCCTGCGCCACAGACTAACCCCATCACAATAACACATATTTGGGCATGATTTTATTTAATAAAGGCCCTGGAAAAAATGTTTTCTATAAGGCCTGCGCCACAGACTAACCCGACACAGTAACTCTTTGTTGGGCATGATTTACTTAATAAAGGCCCTGGAAAATGTTTTCTATAAGGCCTGCGCCACAGACTAACCCGACACAGTAACGCTTTATTGGGCATGATTGTATTTAAAAAGGCCCTGGAAAAATGGTTTTCATAAGCCCTGCGCTCACTGACTAACCCCTGCACAATAACGCTCTTATGGGCATGATTTTATTTAATAAAGGCCCTGATGACAGTTTTCTTAAGGCCTGCCTCACAGACTAACCCGACACAGTAACTCTTTATTGGGCGTGATTTTATTTAATAAAGGCCCTGGAAAATGTTTTTCTATAAGGCCTGCGCCACAGACTAACCCGACCCATTAACTCTTTATTGGGCATGATTTTATTTAATAAAGGCCCTCGATGAATGTTTTCCATAAGGCCTGCGCCACAGACTAACCTCACACAATAACACAGATTTGGGTATGATTTTATTTATTAAAGGCCCTGATGAATGTTTTCTACAAAGGCCTGCGCCACAGACTCGCCCCTCAAGTTAGCAGCGACGCGCAGGGCACGAATTTCAGAGTTTTTAGAGAAAAAAAAAAAAAAAAAATTAAAGCTGATGTTGTTCCTGGTAAACGGCCACCTCCGGGTCGCGTGAAATTTGAATCGTGCCCCGAAGAGGCCTCGGTCGGCCTGACTCGGAGCCTCGGAGGGTATGGAAGTCGGACCTTTCCCCGGTTGACTTAGTGCAATTTTCGAAACGAAAATCATCCAGGCGCATATTTCAGCCGATCTCGTCCGGGTTAAGTGCGACTTCTCGACGCTTTCCCACTCGACTTCCGCCACCCTGGAGGAAATTTTTTGCTTTCAAAACCTAAGTCCAGACATCCAGGCGCATATTTCAGCCGATCTCGGCCGGGTTATGTGCGACTTCTCGACGCTTTCCCACTCGACCCCGCCTCCTGGAGGAAATTTTTGCCGCTCAAAACCTAAGTCCACACATCCAGGCGCTCGTACAGCCGATCAAGTCCGGGTTACGTGGCGACTTCTCGACACACACATTTACGAACCCCCGTGTCTGGATTTCAATTTTCCAAAGGGGCCTGGGCTCACACATTAACCCCAACGCAGTAACACTTTAATGGGCATCGCTTTATTTAATTCTCGCCTGATGAATGTTTTACAAAGGGCCTGCGCCACAGACTAACCCTACACAGTAACACCTTATTGGGCATGATTTTATTCTATAAAGGCCCTGATGAATGTTTTCTATAAGGCCTGCGCCACAGACTAACCCCATCACAATAACACTTATTTGGGCATGATTTTATTCTATAAAGGCCCTGGATGAATGTTTTCATAAGGCCTGCGCCACAGACTAACCTCCCATCACAATAACACTTATGTGGGCATGATTTTATTCTATAAAGGCCCTGATGAATGTTTTCTATATAAGCCCTGCGCTCACAGACTAACCCCATCACAATAACACTTATTTGGGCATGATTTTATTTAATAAAGGCCCTGGATGAATGATTTCTATAAGGCCTGTGCTCACAGATTAACCCCATCACATAAACACTTATTTGGGCATGATTTTATTTAATAAAGGCCCTGGATGAATGATTTCTATAAGGCCTGTGCTCACAGATTAACCCCATCACATAAACACTTATTTGGGCATGATTTTATTTAATAAAGGCCCTGATGAATGATTTCTATAAGGCCTGTGCTCACAGATTAACCCCATCACATAAACACTTTTTGGGCATGATTTTATTTAAAAAGGCCCTGATGAATGTTTTCTATAAGGCCTGGGCGCTCACAGACTAACCCCATCACAATAACACTTATGTGGGCATGATTTTATTTAATAAAGGCCCTGGAGGAATGTTTTTCTATAAGGCCTGCGCCACAGACTAACCCCATCACAATAACACTTATTTGGGCATGATTTTATTCTATAAAGGCCCTGGATGAATGTTTTCTATAAGGCCTGCGCCACAGACTAACCCCATCACAATAACACTTATTTGGGCATGATTTTATTTAATAAAGGCCCTGGATGAATGTTTTCTATAAGGCCTGCGCCACAGACTAACCCCATCACAATAACACTTATTTGGGCATGATATTATTTAATAAAGGCCCTGGATGAATGTTTTACAAAGGGCCTGCGCCACAGACTAGCCCTACACAGTAACACCTTATTGGGCATGATTTATATTCTATAAAGGCCCTGGATGAATGATTTCTATAAGGCTCAAGGCCACAGACTAACCCCATCACAATAACACTTATTTGGGCATGATTTTATTTAAAAAGGCCCTGGATGAATGTTTTCTATAAGGCCTGCGCCACAGACTAACTCCCATCACAATAACACTTATTTGGGCATGATATTATTTAATAAAGGCCCTGGATGAATGTTTTACAAAGGGCCTGCGCCACAGACTAACCCTACACAGTAACACCTTATTGGGCATGATTTTATTTAATAAAGGCCCTGGATGAATGTTTTCTATAAGGCTCGCGCCACAGACTAACCCCATCACAATAACACTTATGTGGGCATGATTTTATTTATTAAAGGCCCTGATGAATGTTTTCTATAAGGCCTGCGCCAAAGACTAACCCCATCACAATAACATTTATTTGGGCATGATTTTATTCTATAAAGGCCCTGGATGAATTTTTTCTATAAGGCCTGCGCCACAGACTAACCCCATCACAATAACACTTATTTGGGCATGATATTATTTAATAAAGGCCCTGATGAATGTTTTACAAAGGGCTCATGCTCACAGACTAACCCACACAGTAACACCTTTATTGGGCATGATTTTATTTAATAGAGGCCCTGGATGAATGTTTTCTATAAGGCCTGCGCTCCACAGACTAACCCCATCACAATAACACTTATTTGGGCATGATTTTATTTAATAAAGGCCCTGATGAATGTTTTCTATAAGGCCTGCGCCAAAGACTAACCTCATCACAATAACATTTATTTGGGCATGATTTTATTCTATAAAGGCCCTGATGAATGTTTTCTATAAGGCCTGCGCCACAGACTAACCTCCATCACAATAATTAACTTATTTGGGCATGATTTTATTTAATAAAGGCCCTGGATGAATGTTTTCTATAAGGCCTGGGTGCGCCACAGACTAACCTCATCACAATAACACTTAATTGGGCATGATTTTATTTAATAAAGGCCCTGATGAATGTTTTCTATAAGGCCCGCGCTCACAGACTAACCCTAACC
>NW_025047683.1:4511868-4525890 GCF_018831695.1 Puntigrus tetrazona | reverse complement strand
ATGCCCAAATAAGTGTTATTGTGATAGGGTTAGTCTGTGGCGCAGGCCTTATAGAAAACATTCATCAGGGCCTTTATAGAATAAAATCATGCCCAAATAAGTGTTATTGTGATGGGGTTAGTCTGTGAGTGCAGGCCTTATAGAAAACATTCCTCCAGGGCCTTTATTAAATAAAATCATGCCCAATAAGGCGCTACTGTGTCGGGTTAGTCTGTGGCGCAGGCCTTTGTAGAAAACATTCATCAGGGCCTTTTTAAATAAAATCATGCCCAAATAAGTGTTATTGTGATGGGGTTAGTCTGTGGCGCAGGCCTTATAGAAAACATTCATCCAGGGCCTTTATAGAATAAAATCATGCCCACATAAGTGTTATTGTGATGGGGTTAGTCTGTGGCGCAGGCCTTATAGAAAACATTCATCCAGGGCCTTTATAGAAAAAAATTATGCCCAATAAGGTGTTAGTGTGTAGGGGTTAGTCTGTGGCGCAGGCCCTTTGTAAAACATTCATCCAGGGCGAGAATGAAATAAAAGCGATGCCCATTAAAGTGTTACTGCGTTGGGGTTAATGTGAGCCCAGGCCCTTTGGAAAATTGAAATCCAGACACGGGGTTAAGTAAATGTGTGTGTCGAGAAGTCGCTCTTAACCCGGCCTTGATCGGCTGTGCAGCGCCTGGATGTCTGGGCGTAGGTTTTGAGCGGCAAAAAATCCTCCAGGGTGGAGGGTCGAGTGGGAAAGCGTCGAGAAGTCGCACTTAACCCGGCCGAGATCGGCTGAAATATGCGCCTGGATGTTTGGACTTAGGTTTTGAAAGCAAAAAAATCCTCCAGGGTGGCGGGTCGAGTGGGAAAGCGTCGGGAAGTCGCATAACCCGGCCGAGATCGTCTGAAATATCGCCTGGATGTCTGGACTTAGGTTTTGAGCGGCAAAAAATACCTCCAGGGTGGAGGGGGTCGAGTGGGAAAGCGTCCGAGAAGTCGCACTTAACCCGGCCGAGATCGGCTGAAATATGCGCCTGGATGTCTGGACTTAGGTTTTGAAAGCAAAAAAATCCTCCAGGGTGGCGAAGTCGAGTGGGAAAGCGTCCGGGAAGTCGCATAACCCGGCCGAGATCGTCTGAAATATGCGCCTGGATGTTTGGACTTAGGTTTTGAAAGCAAAAAAATCCTCCAGGGTGGCGGGGTCGAGTGGGAAAGCGTCCGGGAAGTCGCACTTAACCCGGCCGAGATCGTCTGAAATATGCGCCTGGATGTCTGGACTTAGGTTTTGAGCGGCAAAAAATACCTCCAGGGTGGAGAAGTCGAGTGGGAAAGCGTCCGAGAAGTCGCACTTAACCCGGCGAGATCGGCTGAAATATGCGCCTGGATGTTTGGACTTAGGTTTTGAAAGCAAAAAAATCCTCCAGGGTGGCGGAAGTCGAGTGGAAAGCGTCGGGAAGTCGCGCATAACCCGGCGAGATCGTCTGAAATATGCGCCTGGATGTTTGGACTTAGGTTTTGAAAGCAAAAAAATTTCCTCCAGGGTGGCGGAAGTCGAGTGGGAAAGCGTCGGGAGTCGCACATAACCCGGCCGAGATCGTCTGAAATATGCGCCTGGATGTTTGGACTTAGGTTTTGAAAGCAAAAAATTTCCTCCAGGGTGGCGGGAGTCGAGTGGGAAAGCGTCGGGAAGTCGCACTTAACCCGGCGAGAGATCGTCTGAAATATGCGCCTGGATGTTTGGACTTAGGTTTTGAGCGAAAAAAATTTCCTCCAGGAGACCGGGGGTCGAGTGGGAAAGCGTCGAGAAGTCGCACTTAACCCGGCCGAGATCGGCTGGATGAAGCGCCTGGATGTCTGGACTTAGGTTTTGAAAGCAAAAAATTTCCTCCAGGGCGGCGGAAGTCAGTGGGAAAGCGTCGGGAAGGCGCACTTAACCGGACTCGATCGGTCGGATGAAGCGCCTGGATGTTTGGACTTAGGTTTTGAGCGCAAAAAATTTCCTCCAGGGCGGCGAAGTCGAGTGGGAAAGCGTCCGGGGAAGGCGCACTTAACCGGACTCGATCGGTCGGATGAAAGCGCCTGGATGTTTGGACTTAGGTTTTGAGCGCAAAAAAAATTTCCTCCAGGGCGGCGAAGTCGAGTGGGAAAGCGTCGGAAGCGCGCTTAACCCGGACTCGATCGGTCGGATGAAGCGCCTGGATGTTTGGACTTAGGTTTTGAGCGAAAAAAAATTTCCTCCAGGGCGGCGAAGTCGAGTGGGAAAGCGTCCGGGAAGGCGCGCTTAACCGGACTCGATCGGTCGGATGAAGCGCCTGGATGTTTGGACTTAGGTTTTGAGCGAAAAAAATTTCCTCCAGGGCGGCGAAGTCGAGTGGGAAAGCGTCGGGAAAGCGCGCATAACCCGGACTCGTCGGTCGGATGAAGCGCCTGGATGTTTGGACTTAGGTTTTGAGCAAAAAAATTTCCTCCAGGGCGGCGAAGTCGAGTGGGAAAGCGTCGGGAAGGCGCGCTTAACCGGACTCGTCGGTCGGATGAAAGCGCCTGGATGTTTGGACTTAGGTTTTGAGCGAAAAAATTTCCTCCAGGGCGGCGAAGTCGAGTGGGAAAGCGTCGGGAAGGCGCACATAACCGGACTCGATCGGTCGGATGAAGCGCCTGGATGTTTGGACTTAGGTTTTGAGCGGCAAAAATACCTCCGGGGTGGCGGTCGAGTGGGAAAGCGCCCGTGAAGTGGGGCTTAACTTGCGGCGAGATCGGCTGTGAGATGCGCCTGGATGTTTGGACTTAGGTTTTGAGCGGCAAAAAATACCTCCGGGGTGGCGGGGTCGAGTGGGAAAGCGTCCGTGAAGTGGGGCTTTAGCGGCCGAGATCGGCTGTGAGATGCGCCTGGATGTTTGGACTTAGGTTTTGAGCGGCAAAAAATACCTCCGGGGTGGCGTGGGTCGAGTGGGAAAGCGCCCGTGAAGTGGGGCTTAACGCGGCCGAGATCGGCTGTGAGATGCGCCTGGATGTCTGGACTTAGGTTTTGAGCGGCAAAAAATACCTCCGGGGTGGCGGGGTCGAGTGGGAAAGCGCCCGTGAAGTGGGGCTTAAGCAGCGGCCGAGATCGGCTGTGAGATGCGCCTGGATGTTTGGACTTAGGTTTTGAGCGGCAAAAATACCTCCGGGGTGGCGGGGTCGAGTGGGAAAAGCGCCCGTGAAGTGGGGCTTACTTGCGCCGAGATCGGCTGTGAGATGCGCCTGGATGTCTGGACTTAGGTTTTGAGCAGCTTAAAAAATACCTCCCGGGGTGGCGGGGTCGAGTGGGAAAGCGCCCGTGAAGTGGGGCTTACTAGCGGCGAGATCGGCTGAAATATGCGCCTGGATGTTTGGACTTAGGTTTTGAGCGCAAAAAATTTCCTCCAGGGTGGCGGGGTCGAGTGGGAAAGCGTCCGAGAAGTCGCGCATAACCGGACGAGATCGGCTGAAATATGCGCCTGGATGTTTGGACTTAGGTTTTGAAAGCAAAAAAATCCTCCAGGGTGGAGAAGTTCAGAGTGGAAAAGCGTCCGAGAAGTCGCACTTAACCCGGACGAGATCGGCTGAAATATGCGCCTGGATGTTTGGACTTAGGTTTTGAAAGCAAAAAAAAATCCTCCAGGGTGGGAGGGTCGAGTGGGGAAAGCGTCCGAGAAGTCGCACTTAACCCGGCTGAGATCGGCTGAAATATGCGCCTGGATGTTTGGACTTAGGTTTTGAACGAAAAAAAATTTCCTCCAGGAGGCGAGTCGAGTGGGAAAGCGTCGGGAAGTCGCACTTAACCCGGCCGAGATCGTCTGAAATATGCGCCTGGATGTTTGGACTTAGGTTTTGAAAGCAAAAAAATTTCCTCCAGGGTGGCGGGGGTCGAGTGGGAAAGCGTCCGGGAAGTCGCACTTAACCCGGCCGAGATCGTCTGAAATATGCGCCTGGATGTCTGGACTTAGGTTTTGAGCGAAAAAAATTTCCTCCAGGGAGGGCGGGGTCGAGTGGGAAAGCGTCGAGAAGTCGCACTTAACCCGGCTGAGATCGGCTGAAATATGCGCCTGGATGTTTGGACTTAGGTTTTGAGCGAAAAAAAATTTCCTCCAGGAGGCGAGTCGAGTGGGAAAGCGTCGAGAAGTCGCACTTAACCCGGCTGAGATCGGCTGAAATATGCGCCTGGATGTTTGGACTTAGGTTTTGAAAGCAAAAAAATCCTCCAGGGTGGAGAGTCGAGTGGGAAAGCGTCGAGAAGTCGCACTTAACCCGGCCGAGATCGGCTGGATGAAGCGCCTGGATGTCTGGACTTAGGTTTTGAAAGCAAAAAATTTCCTCCAGGAGGCCGGGTCGAGTGGGAAAGCGTCGAGAAGTCGCACTTAACCCGGCTGAGATCGGCTGAAATATGCGCCTGGATGTTTGGACTTAGGTTTTGAGCGAAAAAAAATTTCCTCCAGGAGGCGGTCGAGTGGGAAAGCGTCCGAGAAGTCGCACTTAACCCGGCGAGATCGGCTGAAATATGCGCCTGGATGTTTGGACTTAGGTTTTGAGCGAAAAAATTTCCTCCAGGAGGCGGGGTCGAGTGGGAAAGCGTCCGAGAAGTCGCACTAACCCGGCGAGATCGGCTGAAATATGCGCCTGGATGTTTGGACTTAGGTTTTGAGCGAAAAAAATTTCCTCCAGGAGGCGAGTCGAGTGGGAAAGCGTCGAGAAGTCGCTTAACCCGGCCGAGATCGGCTGAAATATGCGCCTGGATGTTTGGACTTAGGTTTTGAGCGAAAAAATTTCCTCCAGGGAGGCGAGTCGAGTGGGAAAGCGTCGAGTCGCACTTAACCCGGCTGAGATCGGCTGAAATATGCGCCTGGATGTTTGGACTTAGGTTTTGAGCGAAAAAATTTCCTCCAGGGAGGCGGGGTCGAGTGGGAAAGCGTCCGAGAGTCGCACTTAACCCGGCTGAGATCGGCTGAAATATGCGCCTGGATGATTTTCGTTTGAAAATTGCACTAAGTCAACCGAGAAAGGTCCGACTTCCATACCCTCCGAGGCTCGAGTCAGGCCGACCGAGAGGCCTCTTCGGGCACGATTCAAATTTCACCGCGACCCGGAGGTGGCCGTTTACCAGGAGCAACTTTTACATCAACTTTAATTTTTTTTTTTTTTTTTTTTTCTCTAAAAACTCTGAAATTCGTGCCCTGCGCGTCGCTGCTGCTTGAGGCGAGTCTGTGGCGCAGGCCTTTGTAGAAAACATTCATCAGGGCCTTTAATAAATAAAATCATACCCAAATCTGTGTTATTGTGGTGGGGTTAGTCTGTGGCGCAGGCCTTATGGAAAACATTCATCGAGGGCCTTTATTAAATAAAATCATGCCCAATAAAGAGTTAATGGGTGGGTTAGTCTGTGGCGCAGGCCTTATAGAAAAACATTTTCCAGGGCCTTTATTAAATAAAATCACGCCCAATAAAGAGTTACTGTGTCGGGTTAGTCTGTGAGGCAGGCCTTAAAAAAACTGTCATCAGGGCCTTTATTAAATAAAATCATGCCCATAAGAGTGTTATTATGCAGGAGGTTAGTCTGTGAGCGCAGGCCTTAAAGAAAACATTTATCAGGGCCTTTATTAAATAAAATCATGCCCAATAAAGCGTTACTGTGTCGGGTTAGTCTGTGGCGCAGGCCTTATAGAAAACATTTTTCCAGGGCCTTTATTAAATAAAATCATGCCCAATAAAGCGTTACTGTGTCGGGTTAGTCTGTGGCGCAGGCCTTATAGAAAACATTTTCCAGGGCCTTTATTAAGTAAATCATGCCCAACAAAGAGTTACTGTGTCGGGTTAGTCTGTGGCGCAGGCCTTAAAGAAAACTGTCATCAGGGCCTTTATTAAATAAAATCATGCCCATAAGAGTGTTATTATGTGGGGTTAGTCAGTGAGCGCAGTGCTTATAGAAAACATTTTCCAGGGCCTTTATTAAATAAAATCACGCCCAATAAAGCGTTACTGTGTCGGGTTAGTCTGTGGCGCAGGCCTTATAGAAAAACATTTTCCAGGGCCTTTATTAAATAAAATCACGCCCAATAAAGAGTTACTGTGTCGGGTTAGTCTGTGAGGTAGGCCTTAAAAAAACTGTCATCAGGGCCTTAATTAAATAAAATCATGCCCATAAGAGTGTTATTTATAGCAGAGGTTAGTCAGTGGCGCAGGCCTTATAGAAAACATTCATCGAGGGCCTTTATTAAATAAAATCATGCCCAATAAAGAGTTACTGTGTCGGGGTCAGTCTGTGGCGCAGGCCTTATAGAAAACATTTTCCAGGGCCTTTATTAAATAAAATCACGCCCAATAAAGAGTTACTGTGTCGGGTTAGTCTGTGGCGCAGGCCTTATAGAAAAACATTCATCGAGGCCTTTATTAAATAAAATCACGCCCAATAAAGCGTTACTGTGTCGGGTTAGTCTGTGGCGCAGGCCTTATAGAAAAACATTTTCCAGGGCCTTTATTAAATAAAATCACGCCCAATAAAGAGTTACTGTGTCGGGTTAGTCTGTGAGGTAGGCCTTAAAGAAAACTGTCATCAGGGCCTTAATTAAATAAAATCATGCCCATAAGAGTGTTATTATGCAGAGGTTAGTCAGTGAGCGCAGGCCTTATAGAAAACATTCATCGAGGGCCTTTATTAAATAAAATCATGCCCAATAAAGAGTTACTGTGTCGGAGGTCAGTCTGTGGCGCAGGCCTTATAGAAAACATTTTCCAGGGCCTTTATTAAATAAAATCACGCCCAATAAAGAGTTACTGTGTCGGGTTAGTCTGTGAGAGGCAGGCCTTATACAAAACATTCATCGAGGGCCTTTATTAAATAAAATCATGCCCAATGAAGAGTTACTGTGTCGGGGGGTTAGTCTGTGGCGCAGGCCTTATAGAAAACATTCATCAGGGCCTTTATTAAATACAATCATGCCCAATAAAGCGTTAATGTGTCGGGTTAGTCTGTGAGCGCAGGCCTTAAAGAAAACTGTCATCAGGGCCTTTATTAAATAAAATCATGCCCAATGAAGCGTTACTGTGTCGGGTTAGTCTGTGGCGCAGGCCTTATAGAAACCATTTTTCCAGGGCCTTTATTAAATAAAATCATGCCCAATAAAGCGTTACTGTGTCGGGTTAGTCTGTGGCGCAGGCCTTATAGAAAACATTTTCCAGGGCCTTTATTAAGTAAAATCATGCCCAACAAAGAGTTACTGTGTCGGGTTAGTCTGTGGCGCAGGCCTTATAGAAAACATTGTTCCAGGGCCTTTATTAAATAAAATCATGCCCAATGAAGCGTTACTGTGTCGGGTTAGTCTGTGGCGCAGGCCTTATAGAAAACATTTTTCCAGGGCCTTTATTAAATAAAATCATGCCCAATAAAGCGTTACTGTGTCGGGTTAGTCTGTGGCGCAGGCCTTATAGAAAACATTTTCCAGGGCCTTTATTAAGTAAAATCATGCCCAACAAAGAGTTACTGTGTCGGGTTAGTCTGTGGCGCAGGCCTTATAGAAAACATTGTTCCAGGGCCTTTATTAAATAAAATCATGCCCAATGAAGCGTTACTGTGTCGGGTTAGTCTGTGAGCGCAGGCCTTATAGAAAACATTCAATCAGGGCCTTTATTAAATAAAAACATGCCCAAATAAGTGCTATTGTGATGGGGTTAGTCTGTGACCCCAGGCCCTGTGTAAAACTGTCACCCAGGGCCTTTATAGAGTAAAATCATGCCCAATAAGGTTAGGGTTAGGGTTAGGGTTAGGGTTAGGGTTAGGGTTAGGGTTAGGGCTAGGGTTAGGGTTAGGGTTAGGGTTTGGGTTAGGGTTAGGGTTAGGGCTAGGGTTAGGGTTAGGGTTAGGGTTAGGGCTAGGGTTAGGGTTAGGGTTAGGGTTAGGGTTAGGGTTAGGGTTAGGGTTAGGGTTAGGGTTAGGGTTAGGGTTAGGGCTAGGGTTAGGGTTAGGGTTAGGGTTAGGGTTAGGGTTAGTCTGTGGCTTGGGCCTTATAGAAAACATTCATCAGGGCCTTTATTAAATAAAATCATGCCCAAATAAGTGTTATTGTGATGGGGTTAGTCTGTGAGCGCAGGCCTTATAGAAAACATTCATCCAGGGTCTCTATTAAATAAAATCATGCCCAATAAGGTGTTACTGTGTAGGGTTAGTCTGTGAGCGCAGGCCCTTTGTAAAACATTCATCAGGGCCTTTATTAAATAATATCATGCCCAAATAAGTGTTATTGTGATGGGGTTAGTCTGTGAGCGCAGGCCTTATAGAAAACATTCATCCAGGGCCTTTATTAAATAAAATCATGCCCAAATAAGTGTTATTGTGATAGGGTTAGTCTGTGAGCGCAGGCCTTATAGAACATTCATCCAGGGCCTTTATAGAATAAAATCATGCCCAAATAAGTGTTATTGTGATGGGGTTAGTCTGTGAGTGCAGGCCTTATAGAAAACATTCCTCCAGGGCCTTTATTAAATAAAATCATGCCCAATAAAGGCGCTACTGTGTCGGGTTAGTCTGTGAGCGCAGGCCTTTGTAGAAAACATTCATCCAGGGCCTTTTTAAATAAAATCATGCCCAAATAAGTGTTATTGTGATGGGGTTAGTCTGTGAGCGCAGGCCTTATAGAAAACATTCATCCAGGGCCTTTATAGAATAAAATCATGCCCACATAAGTGTTATTGTGATGGGGTTAGTCTGTGAGCGCAGGCCTTATAGAAAACATTCATCCAGGGCCTTTATAGAAAAAAAATTATGCCCAATAAGGTGTTAGTGTGTAGGGTTAGTCTGTGAGCGCAGGCCCTTTGTAAAACATTCATCCAGGGCGAGAATGAAATAAAACGATGCCCATTAAAGTGTTACTGCGTTGGGGTTAATGTGTGAGCCCAGGCCCTTTGGAAAATTGAAATCCAGACACGGGGGGTTCGTAAATGTGTGTGTCGAGAAGTCGCTCTTAACCCGGCCTTGATCGGCTGTAACAGCGCCTGGATGTCTGGGCGTAGGTTTTGAGCAGCAAAAAATCCTCCAGGGTGGAGGGTCGAGTGGGAAAGCGTCCGAGAAGTCGCACTTAACCCGGCCGAGATCGGCTGAAATATGCGCCTGGATGTTTGGACTTAGGTTTTGAAAGCAAAAAAATCCTCCAGGGTGGCGAGGTCGAGTGGGAAAGCGTCGGGAAGTCGCACTTAACCCGGCGAGATCGTCTGAAATATGCGCCTGGATGTCTGGACTTAGGTTTTGAGCGGCAAAAAATACCTCCAGGGTGGAGGGTCGAGTGGGAAAGCGTCCGAGAAGTCGCACTTAACCCGGCCGAGATCGGCTGAAATATGCGCCTGGATGTCTGGACTTAGGTTTTGAAAGCAAAAATCCTCCTCCAGGGTGGGCGGGAAGTCGAGTGGGAAAGCGTCGGGAAGTCGCACTTAACCGGCGAGATCGTCTGAAATATGCGCCTGGATGTTTGGACTTAGGTTTTGAAAGCAAAAAAATCCTCCAGGGTGGCGAAGTCGAGTGGGAAAGCGTCGGGAAGTCGCACTTAACCCGGCGAGATCGTCTGAAATATGCGCCTGGATGTCTGGACTTAGGTTTTGAGCGGCAAAAAATACCTCCAGGGTGGAGGTCGAGTGGGAAAGCGTCCGAGAAGTCGCACTTAACCCGGCGAGATCGGCTGAAATATGCGCCTGGATGTTTGGACTTAGGTTTTGAAAGCAAAAAAATCCTCCAGGGTGGCGAAGTCGAGTGGGAAAGCGTCGGGAAGTCGCACTTAACCCGGCCGAGATCGTCTGAAATATGCGCCTGGATGTTTGGACTTAGGTTTTGAAAGCAAAAAAATTTCCTCCAGGGTGGCGGGGGTCGAGTGGGAAAGCGTCCGGGAAGTCGCACTTAACCCGGCCGAGATCGTCTGAAATATGCGCCTGGATGTTTGGACTTAGGTTTTGAAAGCAAAAAAATTTCCTCCAGGGTGGCGAAGTCGAGTGGGAAAGCGTCCGGGAAGTCGCACTTAACCCGGCCGAGATCGTCTGAAATATGCGCCTGGATGTTTGGACTTAGGTTTTGAACGAAAAAAAATTTCCTCCAGGAGACCGGGTCGAGTGGGAAGCGTCGAAGTCGCACTTAACCCGGCGAGATCGGCTGGATGAAGCGCCTGGATGTCTGGACTTAGGTTTTGAAAGCAAAAAAAATTTCCTCCAGGACGGCGAAGTCGAGTGGGAAAAGCGTCCGGGAAGGCGCACTTAACCGGACTCGATCGGTCGGATGAAGCGCCTGGATGTTTGGACTTAGGTTTTGAGCATAAAAAAATTTCCTCCAGGGCGGCGAAGTCGAGTGGGAAAGCGTCCGGGAAGGCGCGCTAACCGGACTCGTCGGTCGGATGAAGCGCCTGGATGTTTGGACTTAGGTTTTGAACGCAAAAAAATTTCCTCCAGGGCGGCGAAGTCGAGTGGGAAAGCGTCGGGAAGCGCGCTTAACCGGACTCGATCGGTCGGATGAAGCGCCTGGATGTTTGGACTTAGGTTTTGAGCGAAAAAAATTTCCTCCAGGGCGGCGAAGTCGAGTGGGAAAGCGTCGGGAAAGCGCGCTTAACCGGACTCGATCGGTCGGATGAAGCGCCTGGATGTTTGGACTTAGGTTTTGAGCGAAAAAAAAAAATTTCCTCCAGGGCGGCGAAGTCGAGTGGGAAAGCGTCGGGAAGGCGCGCTTAACCGGACTCGATCGGTCGGATGAAGCGCCTGGATGTTTGGACTTAGGTTTTGAGCGAAAAAAATTTCCTCCAGGGCGGGCGAAGTCGAGTGGGAAAGCGTCCGGGAAGGCGCGCTTAACCGGACTCGTCGGTCGGATGAAGCGCCTGGATGTTTGGACTTAGGTTTTGAGCGAAAAATTTCCTCCAGGGCGGCGAAGTCGAGTGGGAAAGCGTCGGGAAGGCGCGCTTAACCGGACTCGATCGGTCGGATGAAGCGCCTGGATGTTTGGACTTAGGTTTTGAGCGAAAAAAATTTCCTCCAGGGCGGCGGCGAAGTCGAGTGGGAAAGCGTCGGGAAGGCGCACTTAACCGGACTCGATCGGTCGGATGAAGCGCCTGGATGATTTTCGTTTGAAAATTGCACTAAGTCAAACCGGGAAAAGTCCGACTTCCATACCCTCCGAGGCTCGAGTCAGGCCGACCGAGAGGCCTCCTCCGGGCATGATTCAAATTTTCCCGCGACCCTGGAGGTGGCGTTTACACAGGAACAACTTTTACATGGGTACGATTTGGTGAGCAGCGTGTTTTGTGGACTTAGTCTCTGGCGAAAAAAAGTCGAAAAAGCGACTAAGTCCATATCGACTTAGGTTTTGAGCGCAATCTTTCTGAAGCTCGGGCGAGGAGCTATCGAGCGCTTCACCTGAAACACGGACACAGGCGCCGAGAGAGAGGGCGTTCGGCGGCGGCGGCGTCCCCTCGGCCCAGCGTGATCGATTGGAAGCGCGGCGCGCCTAGCCTAGAGACCCCACCCGGCCAGCCCGCTGCTGCTAAATCGGGAGTGCCTGGCAGGAGCACGGCGTGCAATGGGTTTACGTTTGGGCTTTGACAGCACGCCCGCGCCGGGCAATTTGGGCGTTCGTTACGAGCAGGCCCCCTCAGCCGAGGAAGCGCCGAACCCGCCGGAGGAGGCCTGAGGCGGCGGTCAGAGCGCGAAGAGTCCGTCACGGCGGGCGTGGAGGAGCAAACGCGGCAGCGTCCAGCGGCGCCGCGGCGGTACCCCGTCCCGTGAAACACACTTTTCGGCGTCGGCGCGATCCCAGCGGCCACCCACCCCAGCGGCGACCCCCGCCGAGAAGGTTCGAGCAGCGCGTCGCCCTATGGCGGCGGTCTTAGCCGAGGTCAAGCGGGGTCTGCCAGGCCCCCTCCTCAGGCGGACTGAGACCGTGTGTGTAAGCAAAAGCGGCGCCAGCGTCGGTTGGTCCCCTCGACCCACAGGGGTTACCTGGTTGATCCTGCCAGTAACATATGCTTGTCTCAAAGATTAAGCCATGCAGGTCTAAGTGCACCACGGCGGTACAGTGAAACTGCGAATGGCTCATTAAATCAGTTATGGTCCCTTTGATCGCTCCACCGGTACTTGGATAACTGTGGCAATTCCAGAGCTAATACATGCAAGCGCGCGCCGACCGGGCGACCGCCTCTCCTCGCGGGGCGGGAGGCTGAGAGGCAGCGATGCATTTATCAGATCAAAACCCATCCGGGCCCCGAGATCCGTCCTCGGACCGGTACCTTTGGTGACTCTAGATAACCTCGGGCGATCGCTCGCCCTTCGGCGGCGGCGATTCGTCAGTGTCTGCCCTATCAACTTTCGATGGTACATCAGGCGCCTACCATGGTGACCACGGGTGACGGGAATCAGGGTTCGATTCGGAGAGGAGCCTGAAAGCGGCTACCACATCCAAGGAAGGCAGCAGGCGCGCAAATTACCCATTTCCGACTCGGAGAGGTAGTGCGAAAAATAACAATACAGGTCTCTTTCGAGGCCCTGTAATTGGAATAGCGTATCTTAAACACATGGCGAGGACCCATTGGAGGCAAGTCTGGTGCCAGCAGCGCGGTAATTCCAGCTCAATAGCGTATATTAAAGTTGCTGCAGTTAAAAAGCTCGTAGTTGGATCTCGGGATCTGGCTGGCGGTCCGCCGAGGCGAGCCACCGCCCGTCCCAGGTCCCTGCCTCGGCGCCCCGGATGCCCTTGGCTGGGTGTCGGTCGAGAGGCCAAAGCGTTTACTTTGAAAAAATTAGAGTGTTCAAAGCAGGCGGCGTCGCCGCTGAATACGCAGCTAGGAATAATGGAATAGGACTCGGTTCTATTTTGTGGGTTTCTGGAACCGGAGCCATGATTAAGAGGGGCGGCGGGGGCATTCGTATTGCGCGCTAGAGGTGAAATTCTTGGACCGGCGCAAGGCGGACCAGCGAAAGCATTTGCCAAGAATGTTTTCATTAATCAAACGAAAGTCGGAGGTTGAAGGCGATCAGATACCGTCGTAGTTCCGACCGTAAGCGATGCCGACCAGCGATCGGCGGCGTTATTCCCATGACCGCCCGGGCGGCGTGCGGAAACCACAGTCTTTGGGTTCGGGGAGTATGGTTGCAAAGCTGAAACTTAAAGGAATTGGCGGAAGGGCACCACCAGGAGTGGAGCCTGCGGCAATTTGACTCAACACGGAAACCTCACCCGGCCGGACACGGAAAGGATTGACAGATTGATAGCTCTTTCTCGATTCTGTGGGTGGTGGTGCATGGCGTTCTTAGTTGGTGGAAGCGATTTGTCTGGTTCATTCCGATAGCGAGCGAGACTCCGGCTTGCTAAATAGTGGCGCGGCCACTTGGGTCGGCGTCAAAAACTTCTTAGAGGACAAGTGGCGTTCAGCCACGCGAGATGGAGCAATAACAGGTCTGTGATGCCCTTAGATGTCGGGGCTGCGCGCGCCACAATGGGCGGATCAGCGTGTGTCTACCCTGCGCCGAGAGGCGCGGGTAACCGCTGAACCCGCTCGTGATCGGGACTGGGGATTGAAACTATTTCCCATCAGCGAGGAATTCCCAGTAGCGCGGGTCATAAGCTCGCGTTGATTAAGTCCCTGCCCTTTGTACACACCGCCCGTCGCTACTACCGATTGGATGGTTTAGTGAGGTCCTCGGACCGGCCCGCCGGGCCCCTCGCGGGAGCTCTGGCGGGGGCGCCGGAAGGCGATCAAACTTGACTATCTAGAGGAAGTAAAAGTCGTAACAAGGTTTCCGTAGGTGAACCTGCGGAAGGATCGTGCTCGGCCCGGCCCGATCCAAGCGAAAACCGCCCGGGCGAGGCCTAGCCCACCTCCCCGTCTCAAGCTCGGGTGCGCGGCAGAGGCGGCGGCTCGGCGCGGCCTCCCCTCCGGAGCACCAGCCAGCGCGAAGCGCGATAAGAAAAAAGGAACTTGACTGTCGCTGCACTCGGCGGCCCCCGCTTTCAGCGGCGGGGCTGAGCGAGGCCCTGGCGAGTACCCATACGGCCTCCGGGACCGTGGGTTCAAA
>NW_025047683.1:4491868-4504368 GCF_018831695.1 Puntigrus tetrazona | reverse complement strand
TGCGCCTGGATGTTTGGACTTAGGTTTTGAACGCTTAAAAAATACCTCCAGGGTGGCGAAGTCAGTGGGAAAGCGTCCCGTGAAGGAAGCGCACCCCCGGCCGAGATCGGCTGAAATATGCGCCTGGATGTTTGGACTTAGGTTTTGAAAGCAAAAAAATTCCTCCAGGGTGGAGGGTCGAGTGGGAAAGCGTCGAGAAGTCGCATAACCCGGCGAGATCGGCTGAAATATGCGCCTGGATGTCTGGACTTAGGTTTTGAAAGCAAAAAAATTTTCCTCCAGGGGGCGGGGTCGAGTGGGAAAGCGTCCGAGAAGTCGCACTTAACCGGCTGAGATCGGCTGAAATATGCGCCTGGATGTTTGGACTTAGGTTTTGAAAGCAAAAAAATCCTCCAGGGAGGGAGGGTCGAGTGGGAAAGCGTCAGAGAAGTCGCACTTAACCCGGCTGAGATCGGCTGAAATATGCGCCTGGATGTTTGGACTTAGGTTTTGAGCAAAAAAAATTTCCTCCAGGGAGGCGGGGTCGAGTGGGAAAGCGTCCGAGAAGTCGCATAACCCGGACGAGATCGGCTGAAATATGCGCCTGGATGTTTGGACTTAGGTTTTGAAAGCAAAAAAATTTCCTCCAGGGGTGGGCGGGTCGAGTGGGAAAGCGTCGAGAAGTCGCACTTAACCCGGCTGAGATCGGCTGAAATATGCGCCTGGATGTCTGGACTTAGGTTTTGAAGCAAAAATTTCCTCCAGGGTGGAGGTCGAGTGGGAAAGCGTCCGAAGTGGGAAAGCGCACTTAACCCGGCCGAGATCGGCTGGAATAAGCGCCTGGATGTCTGGACTTAGGTTTTGAAAGCAAAAAAATTTCCTCCAGGGAGGCCGGGGTCGAGTGGGAAAGCGTCCGAGAAGTCGCACTTAACCCGGCTGAGATCGGCTGAAATATGCGCCTGGATGTTTGGACTTAGGTTTTGAGCGAAAAAATTTCCTCCAGGAGGCGGGGTCGAGTGGGAAAGCGTCGAGAAGTCGCACTTAACCCGGCGAGATCGGCTGAAATATGCGCCTGGATGTTTGGACTTAGGTTTTGAGCGAAAAAAATTTCCTCCAGGGAGGCGGGGTCGAGTGGGAAAGCGTCCGAAGTCGCACTTAACCCGGCCGAGATCGGCTGAAATATGCGCCTGGATGTTTGGACTTAGGTTTTGAGCGAAAAAATTTCCTCCAGGGGCCGAGTCGAGTGGGAAAGCGTCCGAGAAGTCGCACTTAACCCGGCCGAGATCGGCTGAAATATGCGCCTGGATGTTTGGACTTAGGTTTTGAGCGAAAAAAATTTCCTCCAGGAGGCGGGGTCGAGTGGGAAAGCGTCGAGAAGTCGCGCTTAACCCGGCTGAGATCGGCTGAAATATGCGCCTGGATGTTTGGACTTAGGTTTTGAGCGAAAAAAATTTCCTCCAGGAGGCGGGTCGAGTGGGAAAGCGTCCGAAGTCGCACTTAACCCGGCTGAGATCGGCTGAAATATGCGCCTGGATGATTTTCGTTTGAAAATTGCACTAAGTCAACCGGGAAAGGTCCGACTTCCATACCCTCCGAGGCTCGAGTCAGGCCGACCGAGAGGCCTCTTCCGGGCACGATTCAAATTTCACGCGACCCGGAGGTGGCCGTTTACCAGAGCAACTTTTACATCAACTTTTTTTTTTTTTTTTTTTTTTTTTTTTTTCTCTAAAAACTCTGAAATTCGTGCCCTGCGCGTCGCTGCTGCTTTGGGGCGAGTCTGTGGCGCAGGCCTTTGTGAAAACATTCATCAGGGCCTTTAATAAATAAAATCATACCCAAATCTGTGTTATTGTGTGGGGTTAGTCTGTGGCGCAGGCCTTATGGAAAACATTCATCGAGGGCCTTTATTAAATAAAATCATGCCCAATAAAGAGTTAATGGGTGGGTTAGTCTGTGGCGCAGGCCTTATAGAAAAACATTTTCCAGGGCCTTTATTAAATAAAATCACGCCCAATAAAGAGTTACTGTGTCGGGTTAGTCTGTGAGGCAGGCCTTAAAAAAAACTGTCATCAGGGCCTTTATTAAATAAAATCATGCCCATAAGAGTGTTATTATAGCAGAGGTTAGTCTGTGGCGCAGGCCTTAAAGAAAACATTTATCCAGGGCCTTTATTAAATAAAATCATGCCCAATAAAGCGTTACTGTGTCGGGTTAGTCTGTGGCGCAGGCCTTATAGAAAACATTTTTCCAGGGCCTTTATTAAATAAAATCATGCCCAATAAAGCGTTACTGTGTCGGGTTAGTCTGTGGCGCAGGCCTTATAGAAAACATTTTCCAGGGCCTTTATTAAGTAAAATCATGCCCAACAAAGAGTTACTGTGTCGGGTTAGTCTGTGGCGCAGGCCTTAAAGAAAACTGTCATCAGGGCCTTTATTAAATAAAATCATGCCCATAAAAGTGTTATTTATGAGGGGTTAGTCAGTGAGCGCAGTGCTTATAGAAAACATTTTCCAGGGCCTTTATTAAATAAAATCACGCCCAATAAAGCGTTACTGTGTCGGGTTAGTCTGTGGCGCAGGCCTTATAGAAAAACATTTTCCAGGGCCTTTATTAAATAAAATCACGCCCAATAAAGAGTTACTGTGTCGGGTTAGTCTGTGAGGTAGGCCTTAAAGAAAACTGTCATCAGGGCCTTAATTAAATAAAATCATGCCCATAAGAGTGTTATTATAATGGGGTTAGTCAGTGGCGCAGGCCTTATAGAAAACATTCATCGAGGGCCTTTATTAAATAAAATCATGCCCAATAAAGAGTTACTGTGTCGGGGTCAGTCTGTGGCGCAGGCCTTATAGAAAACATTTTCCAGGGCCTTTATTAAATAAAATCACGCCCAATAAAGAGTTACTGTGTCGGGTTAGTCTGTGGCGCAGGCCTTATAGAAAAACATTCATCGAGGGCCTTTATTAAATAAAATCACGCCCAATAAAGCGTTACTGTGTCGGGTTAGTCTGTGGCGCAGGCCTTATAGAAAAACATTTTCCAGGGCCTTTATTAAATAAAATCACGCCCAATAAAGAGTTACTGTGTCGGGTTAGTCTGTGAGGTAGGCCTTAAAGAAAACTGTCATCAGGGCCTTAATTAAATAAAATCATGCCCATAAGAGTGTTATTATGCAGGGGTTAGTCAGTGGCGCAGGCCTTATAGAAAACATTCATCGAGGGCCTTTATTAAATAAAATCATGCCCAATAAAGAGTTACTGTGTGGGGGTCAGTCTGTGGCGCAGGCCTTATAGAAAACATTTTCCAGGGCCTTTATTAAATAAAATCACGCCCAATAAAGAGTTACTGTGTCGGGTTAGTCTGTGAGGCAGGCCTTATACAAAACATTCATCGAGGGCCTTTATTAAATAAAATCATGCCCAATGAAGAGTTACTGTGTCGGGGTTAGTCTGTGGCGCAGGCCTTATAGAAAACATTCATCAGGGCCTTTATTAAATACAATCATGCCCAATAAAGCGTTAATGTGTCGGGTTAGTCTGTGGCGCAGGCCTTAAAAAACTGTCATCAGGGCCTTTATTAAATAAAATCATGCCCAATGAAGCGTTACTGTGTCGGGTTAGTCTGTGGCGCAGGCCTTATAGAAACCATTTTTCCAGGGCCTTTATTAAATAAAATCATGCCCAATAAAGCGTTACTGTGTCGGGTTAGTCTGTGGCGCAGGCCTTATAGAAAACATTTTCCAGGGCCTTTATTAAGTAAAATCATGCCCAACAAAGAGTTACTGTGTCGGGTTAGTCTGTGGCGCAGGCCTTATAGAAAACATTGTTCCAGGGCCTTTATTAAATAAAATCATGCCCAATGAAGCGTTACTGTGTCGGGTTAGTCTGTGAGCGCAGGCCTTATAGAAAACATTTTTCCAGGGCCTTTATTAAATAAAATCATGCCCAATAAAGCGTTACTGTGTCGGGTTAGTCTGTGGCGCAGGCCTTATAGAAAACATTTTCCAGGGCCTTTATTAAGTAAAATCATGCCCAACAAAGAGTTACTGTGTCGGGTTAGTCTGTGGCGCAGGCCTTATAGAAAACATTGTTCCAGGGCCTTTATTAAATAAAATCATGCCCAATGAAGCGTTACTGTGTCGGGTTAGTCTGTGGCGCAGGCCTTATAGAAAACATTCAATCAGGGCCTTTATTAAATAAAAACATGCCCAAATAAGTGCTATTGTGATGGGGTTAGTCTGTGACCCCAGGCCCTGTGTAAAACTGTCACCCAGGGCCTTTATAGAGTAAAATCATGCCCAATAAGGTTAGGGTTAGGGTTAGGGTTAGGGTTAGGGTTAGGGTTAGGGTTAGGGCTAGGGTTAGGGTTAGGGTTAGGGTTTGGGTTAGGGTTAGGGTTAGGGCTAGGGTTAGGGTTAGGGTTAGGGTTAGGGCTAGGGTTAGGGTTAGGGTTAGGGTTAGGGTTAGGGTTAGGGTTAGGGTTAGGGTTAGGGTTAGGGTTAGGGTTAGGGCTAGGGGTTAGGGTTAGGGTTAGGGTTAGGGTTAGGGTTAGTCTGTGGCCTTGGGCCTTATAGAAAACATTCATCAGGGCCTTTATTAAATAAAATCATGCCCAAATAAGTGTTATTGTGATGGGGTTAGTCTGTGGCGCAGGCCTTATAGAAAACATTCATCCAGGGTCTCTATTAAATAAAATCATGCCCAATAAGGTGTTACTGTGTAGGGTTAGTCTGTGAGCGCAGGCCCTTTGTAAAACATTCATCCAGGGCCTTTATTAAATAATATCATGCCCAAATAAGTGTTATTGTGATGGGGTTAGTCTGTGAGCGCAGGCCTTATAGAAAACATTCATCAGGGCCTTTATTAAATAAAATCATGCCCAAATAAGTGTTATTGTGATAGGGTTAGTCTGTGAGCGCAGGCCTTATAGAAAACATTCATCCAGGGCCTTTATAGAATAAAATCATGCCCAAATAAGTGTTATTGTGATGGGGTTAGTCTGTGAGTGCAGGCCTTATAGAAAACATTCCTCCAGGGCCTTTATTAAATAAAATCATGCCCAATAAAGGCGCTACTGTGTCGGGTTAGTCTGTGGCGCAGGCCTTTGTAGAAAACATTCATCAGGGCCTTTTTAAATAAAATCATGCCCAAATAAGTGTTATTGTGATGGGGTTAGTTAGTCTGTGGCGCAGGCCTTATAGAAAACATTCATCCAGGGCCTTTATAGAATAAAATCATGCCCACATAAGTGTTATTGTGATGGGGTTAGTCTGTGAGCGCAGGCCTTATAGAAAACATTCATCCAGGGCCTTTATAGAAAAAAATTATGCCCAATAAGGTGTTAGTGTGTAGGGTTAGTCTGTGGCGCAGGCCCTTTGTAAAACATTCATCCAGGCGAGAATGAAATAAAGCGATGCCCATTAAAGTGTTACTGCGTTGGGGTTAATGTGAGCCCAGGCCCTTTGGAAAATTGAAATCCAGACACGGGGTTCGTAAATGTGTGTGTCCGAGAAGTCGCTCTTAACCCGGCCTTGATCGGCTGTAATGCAGCGCCTGGATGTCTGGGCGTAGGTTTTGAGCGGCAAAAAATCCTCCAGGGTGGAGGGTCGAGTGGGAAAGCGTCCGAGAAGTCGCGCTTAACCCGGCCGAGATCGGCTGAAATATGCGCCTGGATGTTTGGACTTAGGTTTTGAAAGCAAAAAAATCCTCCAGGGTGGCGGAAGTCGAGTGGGAAAGCGTCCGGGAAGTCGCACTTAACCCGGCGAGATCGTCTGAAATATGCGCCTGGATGTCTGGACTTAGGTTTTGAGCGGCAAAAAATACCTCCAGGGTGGAGGGTCGAGTGGGAAAGCGTCGAGAAGTCGCACTTAACCCGGCCGAGATCGGCTGAAATATGCGCCTGGATGTCTGGACTTAGGTTTTGAAAGCAAAAAAATCCTCCAGGGTGGCGAAGTCGAGTGGGAAAGCGTCGGGAAGTCGCACTTAACCCGGCGAGATCGTCTGAAATATGCGCCTGGATGTTTGGACTTAGGTTTTGAAAGCAAAAAAATCCTCCAGGGTGGCGAAGTCGAGTGGGAAAGCGTCGGGAAGTCGCGCTTAACCCGGCGAGATCGTCTGAAATATGCGCCTGGATGTCTGGACTTAGGTTTTGAGCGGCAAAAATACCTCCAGGGTGGAGGGTCGAGTGGGAAAGCGTCCGAGAAGTCGCATAACCCGGCGAGATCGGCTGAAATATGCGCCTGGATGTTTGGACTTAGGTTTTGAAAGCAAAAAAATCCTCCAGGGTGGCGAAGTCGAGTGGGAAAGCGTCCGGAAGTCGCGCTTAACCGGCCGAGATCGTCTGAAATATGCGCCTGGATGTTTGGACTTAGGTTTTGAAAGCAAAAAATTTCCTCCAGGGTGGCGAAGTCGAGTGGGAAAGCGTCCGGGAAGTCGCACTTAACCGGCGAGATCGTCTGAAATATGCGCCTGGATGTTTGGACTTAGGTTTTGAAAGCAAAAAATTTCCTCCAGGGTGGGCGAAGTCGAGTGGGAAAGCGTCGGGAAGTCGCACTTAACCGGCGAGATCGTCTGAAATATGCGCCTGGATGTTTGGACTTAGGTTTTGAGCGAAAAAATTTCCTCCAGGAGACCCGGGGTCGAGTGGGAAAGCGTCGAGAAGTCGCACTTAACCCGGCCGAGATCGGCTGGATGAAGCGCCTGGATGTCTGGACTTAGGTTTTGAAAGCAAAAAAAATTTCCTCCAGGGCGGCGAAGTCGAGTGGGAAAGCGTCGGGGAAGCGCGCTTAACCGGACTCGATCGGTCGGATGAAGCGCCTGGATGTTTGGACTTAGGTTTTGAAGCGCAAAAAAATTTCCTCCAGGGCGGCGAAGTCGAGTGGGAAAGCGTCGGGAAGGCGCGCTTAACCGGACTCGATCGGTCGGATGAAGCGCCTGGATGTTTGGACTTAGGTTTTGAGCGCAAAAAATTTCCTCCAGGGCGGCGAAGTCGAGTGGGAAAGCGTCGGGAAGGCGCGCACTTAACCGGACTCGTCGGTCGGATGAAGCGCCTGGATGTTTGGACTTAGGTTTTGAGCGAAAAAAATTTCCTCCAGGGCGGCGGCGAAGTCGAGTGGGAAAGCGTCCGGAAAGCGCGCTTAACCGGACTCGATCGGTCGGATGAAGCGCCTGGATGTTTGGACTTAGGTTTTGAGCGAAAAAAAATTTCCTCCAGGGCGGCGAAGTCGAGTGGGAAAGCGTCCGGGAAGCGCGCTTAACCGGACTCGATCGGTCGGATGAAGCGCCTGGATGTTTGGACTTAGGTTTTGAGCGAAAAAAATTTCCTCCAGGGCGGCGAAGTCGAGTGGGAAAGCGTCGGGAAGGCGCGCTTAACCGGACTCGTCGGTCGGATGAAGCGCCTGGATGTTTGGACTTAGGTTTTGAGCGAAAAAAATTTCCTCCAGGGCGGGCGAAGTCGAGTGGGAAAGCGTCGGGAAGGCGCACTTAACCGGACTCGATCGGTCGGATGAAGCGCCTGGATGTTTGGACTTAGGTTTTGAGCGAAAAAAAATTTCCTCCAGGGCGGCGAAGTCGAGTGGGAAAGCGTCGGGAAGGCGCGCTTAACCGGACTCGATCGGTCGGATGAAGCGCCTGGATGATTTTCGTTTGAAAATTGCACTAAGTCAACCGGGAAAGGTCCGACTTCCATACCCTCCGAGGCTCGAGTCAGGCCGACCGAGAGGCCTCCTCCGGGCATGATTCAAATTTTCCGCGACCCTGGAGGTGGCGTTTACACAGGAACAACTTTTACATGGGTACGATTTGGTGAGCAGCGTGTTTTGTGGACTTAGTCTCTGGCGAAAAAAAGTCGAAAAAGCGACTAAGTCCATATCGACTTAGGTTTTGAGCGCAATCTTTCTGAAGCTCCGGGCGAGGAGCTATCGAGCGCTTCACCTGAAACACGGACACAGGCGCCGAGAGAGGGCGTTCGGCGGCGCGGCGTCCCCTCGGCCCAGCGTGATCGATTGGGCGCGGCGCCCTAGCCTAGAGACCCCACCGGCCAGCCCGCTGCCGCTATGGCTCGGGAGTGCCTGGCAGAGAGCACGGCGTGCAATGGGTTTACGTTTGGGCTTTGACAGCACGCGCGCGCCGGGCAATTTGGGCGTTCGTTACGAGCAGGCCCCCTCAGCCGAGGAAGGCGCCGAACCCGCCGGAGGAGGCCTAGGCGGCGGTCAGGCGCGGAGTCCGTCACGGCGGGCGTGGAGGGCAAGCGCGGCAGCGTCCCGGCGGCGCGCGCGGTACCCCGTCCCGTGAAACACACTTTTCGGCGTCGGCGCGATCCCAGCGGCCACCCACCCCAGCGGCGACCCCCGCCGAGAAGGTTCGAGCAGCGCGTCGCCCTATGGCGGCGGTCTTAGCCGAGGTCAGCGGGGTCTGCCCAGGCCCCCTCCTCAGGCGGACTGAGACCGTGTGTGTAAGCAAAAAAAGCGCCAGCGTCGGTTGGTCCCCTCGACCCACAGGGGGTTACCTGGTTGATCCTGCCAGTAACATATGCTTGTCTCAAAGATTAAGCCATGCAGGTCTAAGTGCACCACGGCGGTACAGTGAAACTGCGAATGGCTCATTAAATCAGTTATGGTCCCTTTGATCGCTCCACCGGTACTTGGATAACTGTGGCAATTCCAGAGCTAATACATGCAAGCGGCGCCGACCGGGCGACCGCCTCTCCTCGCGGGGCGGGAGGCTGAGGCAGCGATGCATTTATCAGATCAAAACCCATCCGGGCCCCGAGATCCGTCCTCGGACCGGTACCTTTGGTGACTCTAGATAACCTCGGGCGATCGCTCGCCCTTCCCGGCGGCGGCGATTCATTCAGTGTCTGCCCTATCAACTTTCGATGGTACATCAGGCGCCTACCATGGTGACCACGGGTGGCGGGGAATCAGGGTTCGATTCGGAGAGGAGCCTGAGAAGCGGCTACCACATCCAAGGAAGGCAGCAGGCGCAAATTACCCATTTCCGACTCGGGAGGTAGTGGCGAAAAATAATAACAATACAGGTCTCTTTGAGGCCCTGTAATTGGAATGGCGTATCTTAAACACATGGCGAGGACCCATTGGAGGCAAGTCTGGTGCCAGCAGCGCGGTAATTCCAGCTCAATAGCGTATATTAAAGTTGCTGCAGTTAAAAAGCTCGTAGTTGGATCTCGGGATCTGGCTGGCGGTCCGCCGAGAGGCGAGCCACCGCCCGTCCCAGGTCCCTGCCTCGGCGCCCCGGATGCCCTTGGCTGGGTGTCGGTCGAGAGGCCAAAGCGTTTACTTTGAAAAAATTAGAGTGTTCAAAGCAGGCGGCGTCGCCGCTGAATACGCAGCTAGGAATAATGGAATAGGACTCGGTTCTATTTTGTGGGTTTCTGGAACCGGAGCCATGATTAAGAGGGCGGCGGGGCATTCGTATTGCGCGCTAGAGGTGAAATTCTTGGACCGGCGCAAGGCGGGACAGCGAAAGCATTTGCCAAGAATGTTTTCATTAATCAAGAAACGAAAGTCGGAGGTTGAAGGCGATCAGATACCGTCGTAGTTCCGACCGTAAGCGATGCCGACCAGCGATCGGCGGCGTTATTCCCATGACCCGCCGGGCGGCGTGCGGAAACCACAGTCTTTGGGTTCGGGAGTATGGTTGCAAAGCTGAAACTTAAAGGAATTGACGGAAGGGCACCACCAGGAGTGGAGCCTGCGGCTTAATTTGACTCAACACGGGAAACCTCACCCGGCCCGGACACGGAAAGGATTGACAGATTGATAGCTCTTTCTCGATTCTGTGGGTGGTGGTGCATGGCCGTTCTTAGTTGGTGGGAGCGATTTGTCTGGTTCATTCCGATAGCGAGCGAGACTCCGGCTTGCTAAATAGTGGCGCGGCCACTTGGGTCGGCGTCAAAAACTTCTTAGAGGGACAAGTGGCGTTCAGCCACGCGAGATGGAGCAATAACAGGTCTGTGATGCCCTTAGATGTCCGGGGCTGCACGCGCGCCACAATGGGCGGATCAGCGTGTGTCTACCCTGCGCCGAGAGGCGCGGGTAACCCGCTGAACCCCGCTCGTGATCGGGACTGGGGATTGAAACTATTTCCCATCAACGAGGAATTCCCAGTAAGCGCGGGTCATAAGCTCGCGTTGATTAAGTCCCTGCCCTTTGTACACACCGCCCGTCGCTACTACCGATTGGATGGTTTAGTGAGGTCCTCGGACCGGCCCCGCCGGGGCCCCTCGCGGGGCTCTGGCGGAGCGCCGGGAAGACGATCAAACTTGACTATCTAGAGGAAGTAAAAGTCGTAACAAGGTTTCCGTAGGTGAACCTGCGGAAGGATCATTATCGGCCCGGCCCGATCCAAAGCGGCCGCCCGGGCGAGGCCTAGCCCACCTCCCCGTCTCAAGCTCGGTGCGCGGCAGAGGCGGCGGCTCGGCGCGGCCTCTCCCCTCGGAGCACCAGCCAGCGCGCAGAAGCGCGATAAGAAAAAAAGGAACTTGACTGTCGCTGCACTCGGCGGCCCCGCCTTTCAGCGGCGGGGCTGAGCGGGGCCCTGGCGAGTACCCATACGGCCTCGGGACCGTGGGTTCAAAGTCTCCTCCCGCGAAGGAGGCGCCCGTCGGGGTAAAAAACCTCTATCCTATTTTACTCTATGATCCAGCGGCCGTGGCCGAGAGGTCTGCCGCTCAAAAACCCAAGGCGGCAAAAGAACGCACAAAAACCTAAGGCGAAGCGGAGAGAGATCCGCGAGAAGAGCGCCGTTCCCCTGGGAAAGCAGCGCACCTCCCGCGGAGGCTTGAGCAACCTACGCGGCGCCCATGACTGTCGCTGCACTCGGCGGGCCCCTGCTTTCCAGCGGCGGGGCGAGCGAGGCCCTGGCGGAGTACCATACGGCCTCGGGACCGTGGGTTCAAAGTCTCCTCCCGCGAAGGAGGCGCCCGTCGAGAGTAAAAAAACCTCTATCCTATTTTACTCTATGATCCAGCGGCCGTGGCCGAGAGGTCTGCCGCTCAAAAACCCAAAGCGGCAAAGAAAGAACGCACAAAAACCTAAGGAGAGAGAGATCGAGAGAACTTGACTGTCGCTGCACTCGGCGGGCCCCTGCTTTCCAGCGGCGGGGCTGAGCGAGAGCCCTGGCGAGTACCCCATACGGCCTCCGGGACCGTGGGTTCAAAGTCTCCTCCCGAAGAAGGAGCGCCCGTCGGGTAAAAAAACCTCTATCCTATTTTACTCTATGATCCAGCGGCCGTGGCCGAGAGGTCTGCAGCGCAAAAACCCAAAGCGGCAAAAGAACGCACAAAAACCTAAGGCGGAGAGAGAGAGAGATCGAGAGAACTTGACTGTCGCTGCACTCGGCGGGCCCCTGCTTTCCAGCGGCGGGGCGAGCAGGCCCTGGCGAGTACCCATACGGCCTCGGGACCGTGGGTTCAAAGTCTCCTCCCCGCGAAGGAGGCGCCCGTCGGGGTAAAAAACCTCTATCCTATTTTACTCTATGTTCCAGCGGCCGTGGCCGAGAGGTCTGCCGCTCAAACATCCAAGGCGGCAAAAAGAACCGCACAAAAACCTAAGGCGAAGCGGAGAGGATCGCGAGAAGGAGCGCCGTTCCCCTGGGAGGAAAGCAGCGCACCTCCCGCGGAGGCTTGAGCAACCTACACGCGGCGCCCCACCCCCTTGGCACGGGGTGGGGGGCGGCATGAGCCTCTGAAAGACTTTGCTTTGCCAACCCGGCGGGTACCCAGCAGGCCGCCGGGACCGTGGGTTGAAGTCCCCCTCTCGCGAGGCGCCCGTCGAGCGACCCCCTTTGTATTTTGAACCCACACAAGCCTGTGCAGTTCGGCCTCGCCTCGGGCGCTAAACTCAAGCGCGAGTGCGACTCTTAGCGGTGGATCACTCGGCTCGTGCGTCGATGAAGAAACGCAGCCAGCTGCGAGAACTAATGAATTGCAGGACACATCGATCATCGACGCCGAGCGCGCTGCGGCCCGGGTCCGTCCGGGGCCACGCCTGTCTGGTCGCTTTCCCATCGATCGGGACCTCCGGGTCCCGCGGCTGGGCGTCGCGGGGGCTTCCGCTCCCCTCCGTCCTCCCAAGTGCAACCGCCACGGGCATCGCCTCCTCGGCGGGAGTCGGCGCTTCCTCGGCTTCCCCCTCCCACGAGGAGGTCAGCGTCCCCCAGGCGTCTGGGACGGCGGCGTCCTCCTCTCGGCGGCTTCGGTGGGTGTCTGCCACCTCCGTCGCCCGCCGGCGTGGACCCCCGGCTCCCTCCGCCCCTCGGGCGCTCCGTGCGTAGCAGGAGGTTCGCGCTCCGTCTCTCGCCCCCTCGGCGCCCTGCCCGGCGCGCGGCGAGACCTGTTCAGGCCAGCCCCGCAGCAGCAGCAGCGGCGGCGCTCCTAACCATATCCGACAAGCGACCTCAGATCAGGCGAGGCGACCCGCTGAATTTAAGCATATTACTAAGCGGAGGAAAAGAAACTAACAAGGATTCCCTCAGTAGCGGCGGCGAGAGAGAGGAAGAGCC
>NW_025047683.1:4474368-4486868 GCF_018831695.1 Puntigrus tetrazona | reverse complement strand
GAGATCGGCTGTGAGATGCGCCTGGATGTTTGGACTTAGGTTTTGAGCGGCAAAAATACCTCCGGGGTGGCGGTGGTCGAGTGGGAAAGCGTCCGTGAAGTGGGGCTTACGCGGCCGAGATCGGCTGTGAGATGCGCCTGGATGTCTGGACTTAGGTTTTGAGCGGCAAAAAATACCTCCGGGGTGGCGGGGTCGAGTGGGAAAGCGCCCGTGAAGTGGGGCTTAACGCGGCCGAGATCGGCTGTGAGATGCGCCTGGATGTCTGGACTTAGGTTTTGAACACTTAAAAAATACCTCCGGGGTGGCGGGGTCGAGTGGAAAGCGCCCGTGAAGTGGGGCTTACTTGCGGCCGAGATCGGCTGTGAGATGCGCCTGGATGTCTGGACTTAGGTTTTGAGCGGCAAAAAATACCTCCGGGGTGGCGGGGGTCGAGTGGGAAAGCGCCCGTGAAGTGGGGCTTAACGCGGCCGAGATCGGCTGAAATATGCGCCTGGATGTCTGGACTTAGGTTTTGAAAGCAAAAAAAATTCCTCCAGGAGGGCGGTCGAGTCGAGGAAATTGTCCGAGAAGTCGCACTTAACCCGGCTGAGATCGGCTGAAATATGCGCCTGGATGTTTGGACTTAGGTTTTGAGCAGCAAAAATACCTCCAGGGTGGAGGGTCGAGTGGGAAAGCGTCCGAAGTCGCGCTTAACCCGGCCGAGATCGGCTGAAATATGCGCCTGGATGTCTGGACTTAGGTTTTGAAAGCAAAAAAAAAAAATTCCTCCAGGGGGCCGGGTCGAGTGGGAAATTGTCGAGAAGTCGCACTTAACCCGGCTGAGATCGGCTGAAATATGCGCCTGGATGTCTGGACTTAGGTTTTGAAAGCAAAAAAAAATCCTCCAGGGTGGAGGGGGTCGAGTGGGAAAGCGTCCGAGAAGTCGCACTTAACCCGGCTGAGATCGGCTGAAATATGCGCCTGGATGTTTGGACTTAGGTTTTGAGCGAAAAAATTTCCTCCAGGAGGCCGGGTCGAGTGGGAAAGCGTCGAGAAGTCGCACTTAACCCGGGCGAGATCGGCTGAAATATGCGCCTGGATGTTTGGACTTAGGTTTTGAGCAAAAAAAATTTCCTCCAGGGAGGCGGGGTCGAGTGGGAAAGCGTCCGAGAAGTCGCACTTAACCCGGCTGAGATCGGCTGAAATATGCGCCTGGATGTTTGGACTTAGGTTTTGAACGCAAAAAAATTTCCTCCAGGGTGGAGGGTCGAGTGGGAAAGCGTCGAGAAGTCGCACTTAACCCGGCCGAGATCGGCTGGAATAAGCGCCTGGATGTCTGGACTTAGGTTTTGAAAGCAAAAAATTTCCTCCAGGAGGCGAGGGGGTCGAGTGGGAAAGCGTCGAGAAGTCGCACTTAACCCGGCTGAGATCGGCTGAAATATGCGCCTGGATGTTTGGACTTAGGTTTTGAACGAAAAAAAATTTCCTCCAGGGAGGCGGGGTCGAGTGGGAAAGCGTCGAGAAGTCGCACTTAACCCGGCTGAGATCGGCTGAAATATGCGCCTGGATGTTTGGACTTAGGTTTTGAGCGAAAAAAATTTCCTCCAGGAGGCGGGGTCGAGTGGGAAAGCGTCCGAGAAGTCGCACTTAACCCGGCCGAGATCGGCTGAAATATGCGCCTGGATGTTTGGACTTAGGTTTTGAGCGAAAAAAATTTCCTCCAGGAGGCGAGTCGAGTGGGAAAGCGTCGAGAAGTCGCACTTAACCCGGCTGAGATCGGCTGAAATATGCGCCTGGATGTTTGGACTTAGGTTTTGAACGAAAAAAAATTTCCTCCAGGGAGGCGAGTCGAGTGGGAAAGCGTCGAGTCGAAGTCGCACTTAACCCGGCTGAGATCGGCTGAAATATGCGCCTGGATGTTTGGACTTAGGTTTTGAGCGAAAAAATTTCCTCCAGGAGGCGGGGTCGAGTGGGAAAGCGTCGAGAAGTCGCACTTAACCCGGCTGAGATCGGCTGAAATATGCGCCTGGATGTTTTTAGGTTTTGAAAAAAAAATTTCCTCCTGCACTAAGTCAACCGGAAAGGTCCGACGTCCAGTACCCTCCTCCGGCTCGAGTCAGGCCGATGCGCCTGGATGTTTGGACTTCTTTTGAGCGAAACGATTCAAATTTCCAGGACCCGAGGTGGCGTTTACCGCAATTACAAATTTGAAAAAACGCCTGGATGTTTGGAATTAGTGCCCTGAGCGCGTTGCTCCAGGAGGAGCAGGCCTTTGTCGCAAAACATTCATGCGCCAGTTTGGCCTTTAATAAATAAAATCATACCCAAATTTTATTTTGGGGTTAGTCTGTGGCACTAAGCCTCTGGAAAAACTTCCATACCCTCGAGGGCCGAGTATTAAATAAAATCATGCCTCTTAAGCACGATTCAAATTTCACGCGACCCGGAGGTGGCGTGGCGCAGGCAACTTTTACATAACTTTTTTTTTTTTTTCCAGGGCCTTTAAAAACTCTGAAATTCGCCCCCTGCGCGTCGCTGCTTTGTGAGGGTTAGTCTGTGAGCGCAGGCCTTTGTAGAAAACATTCATCAGGGCCTTTAATAAATAAAATCATACCCAAATCTGTGTTATTGTGTGGGGTTAGTCTGTGGCGCAGGCCTTATGGAAAACATTCATCGAGGGCCTTTATTAAATAAAATCATGCCCAATAAAGAGTTAATGGGTGGGTTAGTCTGTGGCGCAGGCCTTATAGAAAAACATTTTCCAGGGCCTTTATTAAATAAAATCACGCCCAATAAAGAGTTACTGTGTCGGGTTAGTCTGTGAGGCAGGCCTTAAGAAAACTGTCATCAGGGCCTTTATTAAATAAAATCATGCCCATAAGAGTGTTATTATAGCAGAGGTTAGTCTGTGAGCGCAGGCCTTAAAGAAAACATTTATCCAGGGCCTTTATTAAATAAAATCATGCCCAATAAAGCGTTACTGTGTCGGGTTAGTCTGTGGCGCAGGCCTTATAGAAAACATTTTTTCCAGGGCCTTTATTAAATAAAATCATGCCCAATAAAGCGTTACTGTGTGTCGGGTTAGTCTGTGGCGCAGGCCTTATAGAAAACATTTTCCAGGGCCTTTATTAAGTAAAATCATGCCCAACAAAGAGTTACTGTGTCGGGTTAGTCTGTGAGCGCAGGCCTTAAAGAAAACTGTCATCAGGGCCTTTATTAAATAAAATCATGCCCATAAGAGTGTTATTGTAGCAGAGAGGTTAGTCAGTGAGCGCAGTGCTTATAGAAAACATTTTCCAGGGCCTTTATTAAATAAAATCACGCCCAATAAAGCGTTACTGTGTCGGGTTAGTCTGTGGCGCAGGCCTTATAGAAAAACATTTTCCAGGGCCTTTATTAAATAAAATCACGCCCAATAAAGAGTTACTGTGTCGGGTTAGTCTGTGAGGTAGGCCTTAAAGAAAACTGTCATCAGGGCCTTAATTAAATAAAATCATGCCCATAAGAGTGTTATTGTAGCAGGGGTTAGTCAGTGGCGCAGGCCTTATAGAAAACATTCATCGAGGGCCTTTATTAAATAAAATCATGCCCAATAAAGAGTTACTGTGTGGGGGTCAGTCTGTGGCGCAGGCCTTATAGAAAACATTTTCCAGGGCCTTTATTAAATAAAATCACGCCCAATAAAGAGTTACTGTGTCGGGTTAGTCTGTGGCGCAGGCCTTATAGAAAAACATTCATCGAGGGCCTTTATTAAATAAAATCACGCCCAATAAAGCGTTACTGTGTCGGGTTAGTCTGTGGCGCAGGCCTTATAGAAAAACATTTTCCAGGGCCTTTATTAAATAAAATCACGCCCAATAAAGAGTTACTGTGTCGGGTTAGTCTGTGAGGTAGGCCTTAAAGAAAACTGTCATCAGGGCCTTAATTAAATAAAATCATGCCCATAAGAGTGTTATTATGCTTGGGGTTAGTCAGTGGCGCAGGCCTTATAGAAAACATTCATCGAGGGCCTTTATTAAATAAAATCATGCCCAATAAAGAGTTACTGTGTGGGGGTCAGTCTGTGGCGCAGGCCTTATAGAAAACATTTTCCAGGGCCTTTATTAAATAAAATCACGCCCAATAAGAGTTACTGTGTCGGGTTAGTCTGTGAGAGGCAGGCCTTATACAAAACATTCATCGAGGGCCTTTATTAAATAAAATCATGCCCAATGAAGAGTTACTGTGTCGGGGTTAGTCTGTGGCGCAGGCCTTATAGAAAACATTCATCAGGGCCTTTATTAAATACAATCATGCCCAATAAAGCGTTAATGTGTCGGGTTAGTCTGTGGCGCAGGCCTTAAAGAAAACTGTCATCAGGGCCTTTATTAAATAAAATCATGCCCAATGAAGCGTTACTGTGTCGGGTTAGTCTGTGGCGCAGGCCTTATAGAAACCATTTTTCCAGGGCCTTTATTAAATAAAATCATGCCCAATAAAGCGTTACTGTGTCGGGTTAGTCTGTGGCGCAGGCCTTATAGAAAACATTTTCCAGGGCCTTTATTAAGTAAAATCATGCCCAACAAAGAGTTACTGTGTCGGGTTAGTCTGTGGCGCAGGCCTTAGAAAACATTGTTCCAGGGCCTTTATTAAATAAAATCATGCCCAATGAAGCGTTACTGTGTCGGGTTAGTCTGTGGCGCAGGCCTTATAGAAAACATTTTTCCAGGGCCTTTATTAAATAAAATCATGCCCAATAAAGCGTTACTGTGTCGGGTTAGTCTGTGGCGCAGGCCTTATAGAAAACATTTTCCAGGGCCTTTATTAAGTAAAATCATGCCCAACAAAGAGTTACTGTGTCGGGTTAGTCTGTGGCGCAGGCCTTATAGAAAACATTGTTCCAGGGCCTTTATTAAATAAAATCATGCCCAATGAAGCGTTACTGTGTCGGGTTAGTCTGTGGCGCAGGCCTTATAGAAAACATTCAATCAGGGCCTTTATTAAATAAAAACATGCCCAAATAAGTGCTATTGTGATGGGGTTAGTCTGTGACCCCAGGCCCTGTGTAAAACTGTCACCCAGGGCCTTTATAGAGTAAAATCATGCCCAATAAGGTTAGGGTTAGGGTTAGGGTTAGGGTTAGGGGTTAGGGTTAGGGTTAGGGCTAGGGTTAGGGTTAGGGGTTAGGGTTAGGGGTTAGGGTTAGGGTTAGGGCTAGGGTTAGGGTTAGGGTTAGGGTTAGGGCTAGGGTTAGGGTTAGGGTTAGGGTTAGGGTTAGGGTTAGGGTTAGGGTTAGGGTTAGGGTTAGGGTTAGGGTTAGGGCTAGGGTTAGGGTTAGGGTTAGGGTTAGGGTTAGGGTTAGTCTGTGGCTTGGGCCTTATAGAAAACATTCATCAGGGCCTTTATTAAATAAAATCATGCCCAAATAAGTGTTATTGTGATGGGGTTAGTCTGTGAGCGCAGGCCTTATAGAAAACATTCATCCAGGGTCTCTATTAAATAAAATCATGCCCAATAAGGTGTTACTGTGTAGGGTTAGTCTGTGGCGCAGGCCCTTTGTAAAACATTCATCCAGGGCCTTTATTAAATAATATCATGCCCAAATAAGTGTTATTGTGATGGGGTTAGTCTGTGAGCGCAGGCCTTATAGAAAACATTCATCCAGGGCCTTTATTAAATAAAATCATGCCCAAATAAGTGTTATTGTGATAGGGTTAGTCTGTGAGCGCAGGCCTTATAGAAAACATTCATCCAGGGCCTTTATAGAATAAAATCATGCCCAAATAAGTGTTATTGTGATGGGGTTAGTCTGTGAGTGCAGGCCTTATAGAAAACATTCCTCCAGGGCCTTTATTAAATAAAATCATGCCCAATAAAGGCGCTACTGTGTCGGGTTAGTCTGTGGCGCAGGCCTTTGTAGAAAACATTCATCAGGGCCTTTTTAAATAAAATCATGCCCAAATAAGTGTTATTGTGATGGGGTTAGTCTGTGGCGCAGGCCTTATAGAAAACATTCATCCAGGGCCTTTATAGAATAAAATCATGCCCACATAAGTGTTATTGTGATGGGGTTAGTCTGTGAGCGCAGGCCTTATAGAAAACATTCATCCAGGGCCTTTATAGAAAAAAATTATGCCCAATAAGGTGTTAGTGTGTAGGGTTAGTCTGTGGCGCAGGCCCTTTGTAAAACATTCATCCAGGGCGAGAATGAAATAAAGCGATGCCCATTAAAGTGTTACTGCGTTGGGGTTAATGTGTGAGCCCAGGCCCTTTGGAAAATTGAAATCCAGACACGGGGTTCGTAAATGTGTGTGTCGAGAAGTCGCTCTTAACCCGGCCTTGATCGGCTGTAAGCAGCGCCTGGATGTCTGGGCGTAGGTTTTGAGCGGCAAAAAATCCTCCAGGGTGGAGGGTCGAGTGGGAAAGCGTCGAGAAGTCGCACTTAACCCGGCGAGATCGGCTGAAATATGCGCCTGGATGTTTGGACTTAGGTTTTGAAAGCAAAAAAATCCTCCAGGGTGGCGGGGTCGAGTGGGAAAGCGTCCGGGAAGTCGCACTTAACCCGGGCGAGATCGTCTGAAATATGCGCCTGGATGTCTGGACTTAGGTTTTGAGCGGCAAAAATACCTCCAGGGTGGAGGGTCGAGTGGGAAAGCGTCCGAGAAGTCGCACTTAACCCGGCCGAGATCGGCTGAAATATGCGCCTGGATGTCTGGACTTAGGTTTTGAAAGCAAAAAAATCCTCCAGGGTGGCGAAGTCGAGTGGGAAAGCGTCGGGAAGTCGCACTTAACCCGGCCGAGATCGTCTGAAATATGCGCCTGGATGTTTGGACTTAGGTTTTGAAAGCAAAAAAATCCTCCAGGGTGGCGGAAGTCGAGTGGGAAAGCGTCCGGGAAGTCGCATAACCCGGCCGAGATCGTCTGAAATATGCGCCTGGATGTCTGGACTTAGGTTTTGAGCGGCAAAAAATACCTCCAGGGTGGAGGGTCGAGTGGGAAAGCGTCCGAGAAGTCGCATAACCCGGCGAGATCGGCTGAAATATGCGCCTGGATGTTTGGACTTAGGTTTTGAAAGCAAAAAAATCCTCCAGGGTGGCGAAGTCGAGTGGGAAAGCGTCGGGAAGTCGCACTTAACCGGCGAGATCGTCTGAAATATGCGCCTGGATGTTTGGACTTAGGTTTTGAAAGCAAAAAATTTCCTCCAGGGTGGCGGGGTCGAGTGGGAAAGCGTCGGGAAGTCGCACTTAACCCGGCGAGATCGTCTGAAATATGCGCCTGGATGTTTGGACTTAGGTTTTGAAAGCAAAAAAATTTCCTCCAGGGTGGCGAAGTCGAGTGGGAAAGCGTCGGGAAGTCGCACTTAACCGGCCGAGATCGTCTGAAATATGCGCCTGGATGTTTGGACTTAGGTTTTGAGCGAAAAAATTTCCTCCAGGGAGACCCGGGTCGAGTGGGAAAGCGTCCGAGAAGTCGCACTTAACCCGGCCGAGATCGGCTGGATGAAGCGCCTGGATGTCTGGACTTAGGTTTTGAAAGCAAAAAAATTTCCTCCAGGGCGGCGAAGTCGAGTGGGAAAGCGTCGGGAAGCGCGCTTAACCGGACTCGTCGGTCGGATGAAGCGCCTGGATGTTTGGACTTAGGTTTTGAGCATAAAAAAATTTCCTCCAGGGCGGCGAAGTCGAGTGGGAAAGCGTCGGGAAGCGCGCTTAACCGGACTCGTCGGTCGGATGAAGCGCCTGGATGTTTGGACTTAGGTTTTGAGCGCAAAAAAATTTCCTCCAGGGCGGCGAAGTCGAGTGGGAAAGCGTCGGGAAAGCGCGCACTTAACCGGACTCGATCGGTCGGATGAAGCGCCTGGATGTTTGGACTTAGGTTTTGAGCAAAAAAAATTTCCTCCAGGACGGCGGGGGTCGAGTGGGAAAGCGTCGGGAAAGCGCTTAACCGGACTCGTCGGTCGGATGAAGCGCCTGGATGTTTGGACTTAGGTTTTGAGCGAAAAAAAAATTTCCTCCAGGGCGGCGAAGTCGAGTGGGAAAGCGTCGGGAAGCGCACTTAACCGGACTCGATCGGTCGGATGAAGCGCCTGGATGTTTGGACTTAGGTTTTGAGCGAAAAAAATTTCCTCCAGGGCGGCGAAGTCGAGTGGGAAAGCGTCGGGAAAGCGCACTTAACCGGACTCGATCGGTCGGATGAAGCGCCTGGATGTTTGGACTTAGGTTTTGAGCGAAAAAAATTTCCTCCAGGGCGGCGAAGTCGAGAGGGAAAGCGTCGGGAAAGCGCGCTTAACCGGACTCGATCGGTCGGATGAAGCGCCTGGATGTTTGGACTTAGGTTTTGAGCGAAAAAAAATTCCTCCTCCAGGGCGGCGGGAAGTCGAGTGGGAAAGCGTCGGGAAGCGCGCTTAACCGGACTCGATCGGTCGGATGAAGCGCCTGGATGATTTTCGTTTGAAAATTGCACTAAGTCAACCGGGAAAGGTCCGACTTCCATACCCTCCGAGGCTCGAGTCAGGCCGACCGAGAGGCCTCCTCCGGGCATGATTCAAATTTTCCCGCGACCCTGGAGGTGGCGTTTACACAGGAACAACTTTTACATGGGTACGATTTGGTGAGCAGCGTGTTTTGTGGACTTAGTCTCTGGCGAAAAAAAGTCGAAAAAGCGACTAAGTCCATATCGACTTAGGTTTTGAGCGCAATCTTTCTGAAGCTCCGGGCGAGGAGCTATCGAGCGCTTCACCTGAAACACGGACACAGGCGCCGAGAGAGGGCGTTCGGCGGCGGCGTCCCCCTCGGCCCAGCGTGATCGATTGGAAGCGCAGCGCGCCTAGCCTAGAGACCCCACCGGCCAGCCCGCGCTGCCGCTATGAAGTCGGGAGTGCCTGGCAGAGCACGGCGTGCAATGGGTTTACGTTTGGGCTTTGACAGCGCGCGCGCCGGGCAATTTGGGCGTTCGTTTACGAGCAGGCCCCCTCAGCCCGAGGAGGCGCGAACCCGCCGGAGGAGGCCTGAAGCGGCGGTCAGGCGCGAGAGTCCGTCACGGCGGGCGTGGAGGGCAGAAGCGGCAGCGTCCGGCGGCGCGCGCGGCGAGTACCCCGTCCCGTGAAACACACTTTTCGGCGTCGGCGCGATCCCAGCGGCCACCCCCCCAGCGGCGACCCCGCCGGAGAAGGTTCGAGCAGCGCGCGTCGCCCTATGGCGGCGGTCTTAGCCGAGGTCAGCGGGGTCTGCCCAGGCCCCCTCCTCAGGCGGACTGAGACCGTGTGTAGCAAGCAAAGCGCGCCAGCGTCGGTTGGTCCCCTCGACCCACAGGGGTTACCTGGTTGATCCTGCCAGTAACATATGCTTGTCTCAAAGATTAAGCCATGCAGGTCTAAGTGCACCACGGCGGTACAGTGAAACTGCGAATGGCTCATTAAATCAGTTATGGTCCCTTTGATCGCTCCACCGGTACTTGGATAACTGTGGCAATTCCAGAGCTAATACATGCAAGCGGCGCCGACCGGGCGACCGCCTCTCCTCGCGGGGCGGGAGGCTGAGGCGCGTGCATTTATCAGATCAAAACCCATCCGGGCCCCGGAGATCCGTCCTCGGACCGGTACCTTTGGTGACTCTAGATAACCTCGGGCGATCGCTCGCCCTTCGCGGCGGCGGCGATTCGTCGAGTGTCTGCCCTATCAACTTTCGATGGTACATCAGGCGCCTACCATGGTGACCACGGGTGGCGGGAATCAGGGTTCGATTCGGAGAGGAGCCTGAAAGCGGCTACCACATCCAAGGAAGGCAGCAGGCGCGCAAATTACCCATTTCCGACTCGGAGGTAGTGGCGAAAAATAACAATACAGGTCTCTTTGAGGCCCTGTAATTGGAATAGCGTATCTTAAACACATGGCGAGGACCCATTGGAGAGGCAAGTCTGGTGCCAGCAGCGCGGTAATTCCAGCTCAATAGCGTATATTAAAGTTGCTGCAGTTAAAAAGCTCGTAGTTGGATCTCGGGATCTGGCTGGCGGTCCGCCGAGAAGCGAGCCACCGCCCGTCCCAGGTCCCTGCCTCGGCGCCCCGGATGCCCTTGGCTGGGTGTCGGTCCGAGAACCAAAGCGTTTACTTTGAAAAAATTAGAGTGTTCAAAGCAGGCGGCGTCGCCGCTGAATACGCAGCTAGGAATAATGGAATAGGACTCGGTTCTATTTTGTGGGTTTCTGGAACCGGAGCCATGATTAAGAGGGCGGCGGGGCATTCGTATTGCGCGCTAGAGGTGAAATTCTTGGACGGCGCAAGGCGGACGGCGAAAGCATTTGCCAAGAATGTTTTCATTAATCAGAAACGAAAGTCGGAGGTTGAAGGCGATCAGATACCGTCGTAGTTCCGACCGTAAGCGATGCCGACCAGCGATCGGCGGCGTTATTCCCATGACCCGCCGGGCGGCGTGCGGGAAACCACAGTCTTTGGGTTCGGGGAGTATGGTTGCAAAGCTGAAACTTAAAGGAATTGGCGGAAGGGCACCACCAGGAGTGGAGCCTGCGGCTTAATTTGACTCAACACGGGAAACCTCACCCGCCCGGACACGGAAAGGATTGACAGATTGATAGCTCTTTCTCGATTCTGTGGGTGGTGGTGCATGGCGTTCTTAGTTGGTGGAAGCGATTTGTCTGGTTCATTCCGATAGCGAGCGAGACTCCGGCTTGCTAAATAGTGGCGCGGCCACTTGGGTCGGCGTCAAAAACTTCTTAGAGGACAAGTGGCGTTCAGCCACGCGAGATGGAGCAATAACAGGTCTGTGATGCCCTTAGATGTCGGGGCTGCGCGCGCCACAATGGGCGGATCAGCGTGTGTGTCTACCCTGCGCCGAGAGGCGCGGGTAACCAGCTGAACCCGCTCGTGATCGGGACTGGGGATTGAAACTATTTCCCATCAGCGAGAATTCCCAGTAAGCGCGGGTCATAAGCTCGCGTTGATTAAGTCCCTGCCCTTTGTACACACCGCCCGTCGCTACTACCGATTGGATGGTTTAGTGAGGTCCTCGGACCGGCCCGCCGGGGGCCTCGCGGGAGCTCTGGCGGGCGCCGGAAGGCGATCAAACTTGACTATCTAGAGGAAGTAAAAGTCGTAACAAGGTTTCCGTAGGTGAACCTGCGGAAGGATCGTGCTCGGCCCGGCCCGATCCAAGCGGAAACCGCCCGGGCGAGGCCTAGCCCACCTCCCCGTCTCAAGCTCGGGTGCGCGGCAGAGGGCGGCGGCTCGGCGCGGCCTCTCCCCTCGGAGCACCAGCGCAGCGCGAAGCGCGATAAGAAAAAAAGGAACTTGACTGTCGCTGCACTCGGCGGCCCCCGCTTTCAGCGGCGGGGCTGAGCGGGGCCCTGGCGAGTACCATACGGCCTCGGGACCGTGGGTTCAAAGTCTCCTCCGCGAAGGAGGCGCCCGTCGGGGTAAAAAACCTCTATCTATTTTACTCTATGATCCAGCGGCCGTGGCCGAGAGGTCTGCCGCTCAAAAACCCAAGGCGGCAAAAGAAACGCACAAAAACCTAAGGCGAGAGAGAGAGATCGCGAGAAGAGCGCCGTTCCCCTGGGAAGCAGCGCACCTCCCGCGGAGGCTTGAGCAACCTACGCGGCGCCCATGACTGTCGCTGCACTCGGCGGGCCCCTGCTTTCCAGCGGCGGGGCGAGCGGGCCCTGGCGAGTACCCGCCGCGGCCTCGGGACCGTGGGTTCAAAGTCTCCTCCCGCGAGGAGAGGCGCCCGTCGGGGTAAAAAAACCTCTATCCTATTTTACTCTATGATCCAGATCCAGCGGCCGTGGCCGAGAGGTCTGCCGCTCAAAAACCCAAAGCGGCAAAAGAACCGCACAAAAACCTAAGGCGGAGAGAGAGAGAGAGAGATCCGAGAGAACTTGACTGTCGCTGCACTCGGCGGGCCCCTGCTTTCCAGCGGCGGGGCTGAGCGAGAGCCCTGGCGGAGTACCATACGGCCTCGGGACCGTGGGTTCAAAGTCTCCTCCCGCGAAGGAGGCGCCCGTCGGGGGTAAAAAAACCTCTATCCTATTTTACTCTATGATCCAGCGGCCGTGGCCGAGAGGTCTGCAGCGCAAAAACCAAAGCGGCAAAGAACGCACAAAAACCTAAGGCGGAGAGAGAGAGAGATCCGAGAGAACTTGACTGTCGCTGCACTCGGCGGGCCCCTGCTTTCCAGCGGCGGGGGCGAGCGGCCCCTGGCGAGTACCCATACGGCCTCGGGACCGTGGGTTCAAAGTCTCCTCCCGCGAAGGAGGCGCCCGTCGGGGTAAAAAACCTCTATCCTATTTTACTCTATGTTCCAGCGGCCGTGGCCGAGAGGTCTGCCGCTCAAACATCCAAGGCGGCAAAAGAACCGCACAAAAACCTAAGGCGAGCGCGGAGAGGATCGCGAGAGGAGCGCCGTTCCCCTGGGAGGCAGCGCACCTCCGCGGAGGCTTGAGCAACCTACGCGGCGCCCACCCCCCTTGGCACGGGGTGGGGGCCGGCATGAGCCTCTGAAAGACTTTGCTTTGCCAACCCGGCGGGTACCCAG